>NC_050471.1:21252546-21405041 GCF_013373865.1 Monomorium pharaonis
GATGTTAGCATCTTGCTGCGCATTTACGTCGTCCCTTGTGCTGTTATTTGCTAGCATTCGACACTGATCTTAAGTAATGCTAGCATAATGTTCGAAACGTGCAAAGAATTTTATTTCCGAATGCTAGCAAACAACAGCACAAGGGACGACATAAATGCGTAGCAAGATGCTAATATCTTTATTACATCATACTGGCTATCTGGGTAATTAGTCACTAATAAACCTTATTAATACGTCGTAAAATGATCAATTAAGTGACGTGATTAATTAGTCAAGAATATGACAAAGAAAATACGTTGTAGGATGGATAAATGACTGACGTAATTAATAAATCAAAAAATGACGTTACTATTACGTCTTAATTTGGTAACATGACGTCTGTGATCTTAAATGACAAAT
The DNA here is from genome assembly GCF_013373865.1 of Monomorium pharaonis. Lineage (NCBI taxonomy): Eukaryota > Metazoa > Arthropoda > Insecta > Hymenoptera > Formicidae > Monomorium > Monomorium pharaonis. The sequence goes on from NC_050471.1 coordinate 21,252,946, forward strand.
TATTGACGTCGTATTAACGTCACCTTGCTACCTGAGTTACCTCCATGGCGGAAGTTAGATAAACGTCCATTAAAGATCTAGTAAACTTCCATGGCTCTATTGGAGGTTTACCTCCATGGCGAAAATTAAATAGACGTCCATTAAAGCTTCAGTAAACTTCCATGGCTCCATTGGAGGTTTACCTCCATGGTAGAAGTTAGATAGACATCCATTAAGGATCCATTAAACATCCATAGTTCCATTGGATGTTTTCTTCTATGGTGGAAGTTAAATAGACGTCTATTAGGAATCCACTAAACTTCCATAGCTCTATGGAACATTTACTTCCACCCAGATAACCAAGCGAGATTAAGCATATCGGGCAAATTAATGCACTGCATGTATATTATGAACTTGCCCACAATTTGCTGTCATTGTGATTTAACGATTAACATCAGGAAAGCAAATAATCTTCATGAGTTTATAAAATTATAAGTGCATGCATTGAGGCATAATAAACTTGTCACATTGACAGCAATTGTGCATGCATGTTGACAACTTGCCGTCAGTTTGTTGAATTCTAATGTAGAATTTTATATGATGTCAGAACAACAGACAGTTTGAGGAAACACCTTGGCTTTAGTTTGATAAAATTAATAGGGAATAAGTGACAGCAAAATAACAACACGTTGCCTTTATTTGGCTATCTGGGTAGAGTACAAGGTTCGTAATCCTAAGGTCCCGGATTCAAAACCCACCAGCGACAAGTAAGAATAAAATAAAATAATATAATTTAAATTTAATTAATTAATAAAAATTTGTCCTAAATTTAGTATTCCAGGTAGCAAGCCCACGTCATTTTGACGTCCCAAAATGGTTATATCTGGTCATATGTCGTCAAAATAACCATTTTTTTACATGACCTAAAATTGACGTCATGATGTGACGTCATTTCGAAGTCATATTTCAGTCATGATCTGACGATTATTTTCCCAGACAGCACGCATCCAAAATCGGGACATAAAGACGTCATTAAGGCGTATTTTAGACACGGTCTAAAGCGGTGTCTACAATGAGATTTAAGGCGTAAGGCATAAGCATATTATATAAGCATATTATATTCAACTTTAAGAGAACTTTTTTAAGAAAACATTTAGATATCTTGGAAATGATGTCAAAATGGTAACATTTATCAGAGACGATCTACTAAGAGCGGTCTTTGAGATATCTCATTAAAGAGTTTCATTTAAGTTTCTTGAAAATGTTATCCTTATGATATCAGCTTATTGTCTCATAAAAGATATCACAATGCTATTCGATTTTTGAGCCATGCACGTCGTAGTTGACTCAGAAATCAGACAACACTATGGCTGCGTTCTGATATTCACTACCAGTACTGAAAATCTATAGTTTACATCACATATACTGTAGATTCTCAGTACTGATCAGTATATATCGAAACGCAGCCTATAACATCCTAAATCCATTTAATATTAAAAAAAATTATTATAAAGATAATGTTTTCAAAAATAACGGCTTGTCTACAATTACTGCGCACAAAAAATGCACAAAATCTAAATTCATTATGTACTGTACAAAAACAGAATAATAAATGTACTATAATTTTTCTTAGAATGTATGATCTATATAGTTAACCATCTAATTAACCATTTGAACGCTTCAAAGTATTAATGCTAAATAGATCGCAATTAATTTCCATCAAATTATTAAGGTTATAGAAAAAGATAAATTTAACAATGAAATTAATAAGTAAATAAATTAATGCTATTTATTTTTAACGTTTTGCAAAATTTAATTGCTTTTATAAAAAATAATATAATTGCGTCAGTTTATAACATATAGGTATATGTAAACAATAACAAGTACCCATACCGATGAGTCAAATTGGCGTAGCAGATAGAGTACAAGGTTCGTAATTCTAAGGTCCCGAGTTCAAACCTACCAGCGGCAAGTAAGAATAAAATAAAATAATATAATTTAAATTTAATTAATTAATAAAAATTTGTCCTAAATTTAATATGTGTTGTTGATAAAAATAATTTAAAAAAAATGAAATTTTTATTTTATTTTATTTTTCTCTAATTGCAGTTTAAAGATATCCGATTAAAAAAATCTTTTAGATATCAGTTTCATGATATCTTTCTGTTCTCAAAAAACGACGCATTGGTTAACATTCTGACATTATGTTATCTTTCAGAAGTCTCTTTATGTTATCATTTTCAGAAGCAGGATATCTTTTAGAGATCTTTTTGACAACATATTGCTCACGTCATTCCAGGACGTCAAAATACGGTACATTTCATGACGTCAGGAATTTGTGACATTCGACCGTCATTTTAATGTCATAAGGGCGTCATTTCGTGACGTCAAGAATAGTCAGTAAATGACTATTGTGGGACGTCAAAATGACGTGAGCTTGCTACCTGGGATGAACTGTTGATAAAAATAATTAAAAAAAATAAAATTTTTATTTTAAATTGTTATTTCGTTAAGGGGATGCTGGACTGCCTCTCAAACTTGATCGAGGTCGATAATGTAGAGTCATTCATGCACATCTTAATGAGATTTCGTATATGTTTTTTTTATAGATTTGGAAATTCTTTTCTAGAATTAAAGTACACATATTAATATCAATCTGTGAATTAAATTTTATATCAGGAACAAAAAAATATTTTTTCTATTACTCTACTTATCGACTTGAGTGAGTCCTAGATGCGCACAGTAATAAACGGACACAGCAGGCTGAGTGAAACGGACAGAGTAACAAACGGACACAGACCAAACGGACACAGTAATAAACGGACACAGTAACAAACGGACACAGTAACAAACCCAGTGAGAAATAGTACATCGAATCGACATCGATTCGACATCGAAATCATCATTTCGATGTCGATTCGATGTCGAATTGATGTCGAATTCATTATCGTTTCTCGCTGGGAACGGACACAGTAATAAACGGACACAGTAACAAACGGACACAGTAACCAACGGACACAGTAATAAATGCACACAGTAACAAACGGACACAGACCAAATGCGTACACTGCACATGCGCACGGACCAAATGCACACACGGAAAGTCGCAAACCCATGTGATGCAGTGAATACTTTGCACGCGCGCGCGCGCGCACACACACACACACACGGGGGGGGGGGGTGCAAGGGAGACCTTTGGCCCCCTTCCCGCACCCATTCCGTCCAAGTCGCTAACCTGTGTGGACTTTACTCTGCTCGCAATGTACATGGATTGCATTTGATCCGTGCGCATGTGCAGTGTGCGCATTTGGTCTGTGTCCGTTTGTTACTGTGTCCGTTTATTACTGTGTCCGTTTATTACTGTGTCCGTTTATTACTGTGTCCGTTTATTACTGTGTCCGTTTGTTACTGTGTCCGTTTATTACTGTGTCCGTTTATTACTGTGTCCGTTTATTACTGTGTCCGTTTGGTCTGTGTCCGTTTGTTACTGTGTCCGTTTCACTCAGCCTGCTGTGTTCGTTTATTACTGTGCGCATCTAGGACGCTCCCATCAACTTCTTCCGAATCCGCACTCACACATACATGAAATTTTCATAAACATTTTTCTCTTATACCAAAAGCTTTTTAGCTGTTCTGATTGCACATTATTATTTTTTCCTATAGTAACAACCTTGCATAACAGTTATTTTGTACGTAAAGAGTCTTTAAAACTTAGTTGTGGATGAAAGTTACGAGACGACTGCACAAAAGTATAATTTTTTAATTTTTTTTGTTTTTTAAAGAAAATTGTATCTAGCAGGGTTTGTTATTGTCTATATTTTAATTCTGGAGAAGGATTTACAATTCTATGAAATTAATTAAAAGCCAAGTAAAAAAAAAATTAGTGTTCAATCGGTAAAACAGACGACTCCAGCATCCCCTTAATATCTATAGTCATATATCTATCGAGGCTCCATGAAGCCTCTACTAATGATCCACAAAACATCCCCCAGTCATCCACCGAGGTTTCGTGAAGCCTCTATCAATAATCCACACAACGTCTAATAGACCTCTTTGACGACGTCTAATGGAGGTCTAATAGTAAGTGCGGAACTGTGGATTTCTAATGCCTCTATAATGGACGTCTAATGAACGTCCACTGGAAGTTCAAATTTCCATGGCAGACGTCTAATGGACGTCTATTTGAGGTTTCATTTCTATGTGGGTGATTATATTTAAACTTATAAAAAATCTCCGTATTTTTAATATATTGCCAAGTGTAGTTTTTAAAACAGACTTAAAATAATAACTTACCCGGGAACCTACTTGGAGAAGCAATGTACAGAGCCATCGATCCTCACCTTGGTCATATTGAATGTAATGCCTAGCTTCAGTAGACTTGGTAGCATATTTCGCCATCACATTGGGCTGCTGTAATGCTTTTGCTCTAAATAATGAAAAACAGCCAGGACTGCACAGAACACAACCGATTGTATGTTCCGTAGATTTTTGCAACCAGTGACCGATAGCGTACTCAAATTTTTGAAACCAAACCATTGGACCTATAACAACAGTAAAACGCTTCAAAGTCTAAACAAAAACAAAACAATCTCTTTACGAGACAAAAATTTTTAATGTTAAAAAATTATACCTTAGAAATTTAAGGAGGTCGTTCCTTGTAAACAGCCAAAAAAATAAGCAATTTTTTAGGAATTTTTCAAAATATTACACCAAATGTTTTGAAATTATACAGTATTATCATTCGATATTTATAATGTATAAAAAATTTTTTATTCCGAAATAATTGATATATATATATCAATACATATTGCTTTCAATAGAAAGGGCATCCGGATACATGCCGCGTTCTGGTATAGCGTTGCGCCGACGTTTCACAAATGTTGCAATTTGCATCATCAGGGCTAGGAGCTCCGATACTGCAAGGGAACCTCGCAAACTCGAAAATTCAGATTTTAATGAAACTTGGCATAAATGTAGAGGGGATAAATACATGAATTTAGAAATTTTTAGTAGAGGCAAAAACGGTTTAAAGGGGTGAAACCATCATTCAAAGGTTGAGACATTTTTGCGTTTTCTCGATATATCTCGTAAACTAAACAAAATATAAAAAAATGTTTTATACAAAAGTTTTACAATAAAAGTACTTCTATTTAACTACAATAATAAAATTTTGAAAAAAAAATTGTTAAAAAAATTTTTTTAATTTTTTTAAAATTTTATTAATGTAGTTAGATAGAAATATTTTTGCCATAAAACTTTTGTATAAAACATTTTTTGATATCTTCAATACTTTTCAAGATATATCAAAAAAAGCAAAAATCTGCTCTACATCAGGAGCAGTTTCATTTTTTAGATTGCTTTTGATCGGCACTTGAAAATTTATAAATTTATCTGTTTACTTAATTACATGTTCTTTTTTTCGTGAATGGGAAAAATGCATTGTGTATCTCTCATGGTTGGTCCATGGGAGTATATGGGATACATTAAAAAACCCACTGCTTGGACAAAAACACGAAGGGACAACATACTGTCACCGGAAACAACTGGGACTATTTCGGGAACCTAATTACATGTGTGTTTCATCTAAAGTTATATAAAAAAAAAACGTTTTTATTTAATCACGTTAATAAAACAATATTAGCATTTTAAGACATTACTTAAGACGATCTTAAAATAAGATTCGACTATGAATACCAACTTAAGAATTCAATAGATTTCTTGAACAAAATCACTAAAATCAAAACAAAATTTAATGATATTCTTGTAAGTTTTGATATATTATAGTCTCATTGTTCACAAATGTTCCAGTCCAGGACATTTTGAACATTATTAGGAAATCCGACAGAAGTTCCATGAATCTCCTTCCATTAATAGAACCCTGTTTAACGTCAACTTACTTTCAGTTCCAAGGAGAATTCTTTGAACAAACTTCTGGAGCAGCAATGGGCTTTCTCATCTCACCCATCATCGCAAATATTTTTATGGAACATTTTGAAAATCAAATTCTAAAAAACGCACCTTTTAAACCATCTATGTGGTTCCAATATGTTGATGACGGGACTGTCCCGATTGCGCATATAAGCGATTGGACACAGTCCCGATTGGACACGCACTCGATTGGACACAGATCCGATTGGACACGGACTCGACTGGACACGGTCTCGATTGCACACCGTCCCGATCGGACACAGTCGGGATTGGACACGGACCCAAATGGACACGGACCCGATTGCACACCGACCCAATTGCACACGGACCTGATTGCGCACCGACCCGTTTGCACACAACCCGTTTGCACATGGACCCAATTGCACACGGACCCGATTGCACACAAATCCGATTGCACACGGACCCGATTGCGCATCGACCCGTTTGCACACGGACTCGATTGCACACGGATCCGATTGCGTACCGATCCATTTACACACGGACCTGATTGCACACGATACGATTCCGCATTGCAGATGGTACATGAATTAACGACTTGGACGGGGTGGGTGCGAGAAAGGAGGGGCGTAGCCCGCCTTGTGTGTGTGTGTGTGTGTGTGTGTGGTTTGCGACTATAAAATATGTATAAGAAAGAAAAATATAAAAATATTTTGTACGTATTTTGTTGCGCCTTGCGGTACAACAAAATATTTTTGCCGTACCTTGCGGTGCGACAAAAGATTTTTTGGGATTCGTTGTCGCCCAAGGAGTTAGAACTCGCGGAAAGAGGCGGTTTTGTAGGCAGGGTCCTCAAATCACTCACTCACTGATTTTAATTTAAACTGATATAAGATTTATTTCTGTGTTGTACACTGGTTGCGGTCGGCGAAGGTGCCGCGTCGTGTTACAATAGATTAGATACGACGCGTGACTCGGAGCTACCGCGTCGTCTCGTTGCTCGCTTGCTAGCGGCTAAGTCCCGAACTCTTAATGCACTTGTACGGGCCGTACGTATCGGCTTGATTTCTGATTACTGATCCCGCTGGCCGCTGTTCGGCAGCGGCTTAAATAGTGTCGCGGATTTAATTATTAGTGGGGGCATCGGGCCCTCCGTATGACCATATATGGTCATTCCCGCGCGCATCCGGCGCGCGGGAAATATTTGCGAGTTTAGCAACAATTGCCAAAATGCAGGTATGCATTTCCGGTGGCATGATTGTTGCTAAGCTGGCTTCGCTACTTCGTTAAGGTGGCTGGTGCGTTGCCCAGTGCGATGACCGGCCGGCAGCGCACGAGGCATGTGTCACCTGACACCTTATGATAGCGAGCCTTTCTCGGCGAGCTATCTTATTATTTTAATATTTTATTTCCTTTATTTTATAATATGTATTTATTGGTTGTGAGTGTTTCGCTCACAACATCCCTCCCCCGTAAAAAAAACAAAAACGGAGGTACGAAGTTTTTGTATATTTAATTAAAAACGCGTGCTACTGCTACGCTTTAAAATAGATCTGGGAATTGTATATTCCGAATCTATGTCTAGTGTGACTCGCTTCTCATGGCTGTTTCTCTTTTTCTTTTTTATTACAATAACAGTTATTATTATTGCTAGTATTATTACAATCACTGTTCCGCTAGTAGCCGTTGGATAGATAAAATGTGGTGATTGAAAAATTGTATTTTGTTGTTCGTTCAATCTTTTGTCCATTTCTATAATTTGTTTGTTTAAGTCCTCTAACTTTGAGGAATGTAGGACAATGTTTTGTAATTCTATCGGTTTCACTGCATTTATGCTTAGCTTTGCTTCGTTCTTTAGTATAGAAATATTGTATTGTGGTAAAAATGTTTCTATTTCTGTACTGTGTGATAACTTAGGAGACTTTATTATCGTGTCTTCCGTCATTAATTTGCAGTTGTTCTTCAATATTATTTTACCCGTTTTTTCAATCACTTCCTTTATCTGTCCGTGGTCTTTACAATAAAATGTTACAGTTTGTTTTTCCTGTACGGAATATAGCCATGAGTGCGAGTCGCCTAAGGCTATCCAAAAACTATGGTTAGACGCTATGTTTATAATGTTACAATTTTCGTGATATTTATCGGTTTCTAAAAACGTTTTGACTTCACACACGGAGTGTGGATTAATCCTGTTCGCAGGATAATTTCGCTCGCATAGGTAATCTTTATTTATCTTCATACAATTTTGTAAATCGTTGCGCGGTAAGGTTATATACGTGTGCTGATCCCCGTCTATCGCTATGGTCGGATACCTGATGTCTATTTTTATTTATTTATTATTATTTCTACTTCCTGCGTTAGCATGTGTGCATGAATGTGTGTATATATTATTTTATACTCTCTCTCTCTTTTGTTTTTATTTTCGCATTATCCCTCAATAAACGGTTTAATGCGATTTACGTGTACGCGAACTGTCCGTCTTCCCCTTTTTACCGTATAATTAACATGCGAATGTCTTTCGGTAACTGTATAGGGTCCGGTCCATTGCGCGTCTAATTTTTTAGAACGTCCTCGGCGAAGCGTTTCGTCGAAGAGTAGAATTTTATCGCCAATTTTATAATTAGTTTCCTTCACGGATCGATCGTAATAATCTTTCGATTTTTGCTTTTCATCTCTTATATTATCTTTGGCGATACTATTAGTGGCACGTAGTCTCTCCCGTAACTCGAGCGCATAGTCATCGTAGCTGTACGTCCTTTTAGGCGGCTTGGCTAGCGCTGTAGGTAATTCGGGGGGATGCCCGTAAATTAATTCGAAGGGAGTATACCCTGTTGCGGTGTGGGGGGTGGTATTATAGGTGTAGTTAGCATACGGAATCCACTCGTCCCAGTCCGTCTGATCTTTATTAATGAAATGCCTTAGATACTCGGCTAAGGTTCGATGCGATCGCTCTAATACGCCGTTGCTTTCAGGGTGATAAGCAGTCGTCTGTATCTTCTTAATTTTAAGCAGCTTGCAAGTATTCTTAAATACTTCGCTCATAAAATTAGTTCCCTGATCCGTTAAAATGCATTCTGGAATTCCATATTCTAAAACGATTTTCGTCACGAATGCCTTACTTACGGTATTCGCTTCTTGGTTAGGAAGGGGCATAGCCTTACTAAATTTTGTTAGGTGGTCCTGAAATGTCAGCAGGTACCGATTTTCGTTATTTGTTATGGTTAACGGTCCGACGATATCCAGCGCGCACTTTTCAAAGGGTCTGCTTGGTGTATCGGTGATAACTAGCGGTGCTTTAATTCTGCGAGAGAGTTTGTTCTTCTGGCAGAGTTCGCATTTCTTTATGTATCTCTCTACGTCGGCTGTTAATCCATGCCAGTTGTGTTTCAGGCGTATTCGTCTTATCGTTCGCTCAATTCCCTGATGTCCTCCTGTCGGGGCATCGTGGTATTCATATAGAATCTGTTTCTTTTCTTCCTCAGTATACTCCTGTATACTTTCATTATTTTTTATCGGCGTGTTTACTTGTGTGTGTACAGTGTCTTCTTCGAGCGCGAGGATCTTATCCGAGTCTTCCGTAACGCGAGCCTCCCGCTTCACGTTTCGACTCAGCGCGTCGGCGTTCGCGTTCGCTCGACCGGCCTTGTGTATGATCTCATAGTCATACTCTTCTAATTTTAATCGCCATCGAATTAGTCGCGATCCGGGGTCATTTACGCTAAATAACCATGTAAGTGGCTTATGATCTGTCACTATTTTAAATTTTACGCCGTACACATATGGGCGGAAATGCTTAACAGCCCATACGATTGCTAGCAGCTCCTTTTCGGTAGTGCTATAATTTTGCTCCGCGCGATTTAACACTCGGCTTGCGTAAGCAATAGGTCGGTCGCTACCTACCGGTCCCTGTGACAGGACTGCTCCGATTGCATAGTCGGAAGCATCCGTGGTCACGTTGAATTCCTGGGTGAAATCCGGATATTGTAGCACAGGTGCCGTCATCAATTTTTCTTTCAATGTATCGAACGCTATCTGCTGTTCGGTAGTCCAGACGAACTTTTCAGTTTTCTTTGTTAGCTTCGTCATTGGCTTAGCAATTTTAGAAAAGTCGCTGATGAATTTCCGATAATAACCTGCAAGTCCGATAAAGGATTGAATATCCTTGACTTTGCGTGGTTCTGGAAAATCTTTGATTGCCTGTAATTTTCCGGGATCGGGTGCTATCCCGTCCTCTGAAATAATATGGCCGAGGTAATTCACCTCTTTTCGAAGGAACTCGCACTTGTCGGGTTGTAGCTTCAGATTAGCTTCCCGTAGGCGTAATAGCACTTCTTCTAAGCGCTTGTTATGTTCCTTTAGACTTGATCCGTATATGACAATGTCGTCTAAATACACGAGGCATCTAAGTCCTTGCATTCCAGTAAGCACAGAATTCATTAGCCTCTGGAATGTGGCTGGCGCATTTTTAAGTCCGAACGGCATCCGGTTGTACTCGTAGTGTCCATACGGTGTCGAGAATGCGGTTTTCGGCTTATCATGCTCAGCCATGGGTATCTGGTGGTACCCCGACGCTAGATCTAGCGTCGTGAAATATTTGGCATTTCCTAACTGGTCTAATATTTCATCAATATTCGGCAGTGGAAATGAGTCGCCAATAGTTAAGTCATTCAACTTTCGAAAGTCAATCACTATTCGAAGTCGTGATTTTCCAGTCGAGTCAGCTTTCTTCGGCACAACTAACAAAGGTGCGTTCCACTGGCTCGTACTAGAGCGGATAATGCTATTTTTCAGCATTTCCTTTATTTGTGTACTCACTTCCTCCTTATGTTTGGCGGGGAGGCGATACGGTCGCACGTTCACAGGCGCGGCGTCGGCTCGCGTGCTGATCTCGTGTTTCACCGTCGAGGTACACGTCAGAGGTTCTCCGTTTAAATGAAATATATCCTGATATTCATTGCATATCCGATTGAGTGCCTTTCGTTCCTCTGGATTGAGATGCTGCGTGCGTAATAGTTGTCATATGCGTTCTCCGCGGGGAAGCTTTGTCTCGCATTCCGTTTCGGAGGTCACGACATAGACTTGTTGCATGACATCTTCTTCGATATCTTCCACGGTAACGATCGGTGTGGTGATTTCCACTGGTCTATCCGTGGTGTTAATTATGCTTATAGGGCACATAAAATTTTTCGGCTCTACCATGCATCTGCCAATGTAGATGCCGGGCGAAGTTTCTTTGGCTCGGATTACCCCGGTTTTATTTCGGTTCGTTACTGCACGAACGATGGTTTCGCTGCGCGGTTTTAAAATAATCTTATTATATGGTTTAAGTCGCAGGGTGACGTCTTCTATGGTCACTGTCTTATTTTTGTAGTCGCATGATACATGCTGTTTGCGCAGGAAATCGAGGCCGATTATCCCTTCGTATTCCATAGGGAAATCGTCTCTCACCACGTATATGGCGTGTTTAATTTCTCGCTCGCCTATCGTGATAGTGGCTTGCATCTTTCCTATAGTATGCACTCGGTGGCCAGTTATTCCTACCAGTGATACTTCTTCGGGATAAATTCGTGTTTTTCCCTTTAGGTTTTTTACCTTTATTAATGATATCGTCGCGCCTGAATCGAACAACATGTCGATTTTACCAGCGCGTGTTTCTTTGATTGGGAGCGTAATTAGGTCAAGACCGTCGCATCGTGTGCCGTCTCGTCTTACGTGCGTCACTTGATACGCTCGAGCGCGCGTACTCTGTGTGCGGCTCGTCGCTCCTTCTTCCTCGCTACTGTGCTCGGAGTCAGAGTTTCTTTTTTGCGTTATCGCTTTCTTTCTCGCTCCCGTTATCTCGGTGCTTTGCATTTTTCCTTGCGCGTTCGGTACCTTTGCTTTAGGCCGTCCGTGTAGATTCCAACACTCGTTGCGAGTGTGTCCGCGTTTTTTGCAATAGTTGCAAAGCTTGTCGATTGCATTTATACGTTTGTCTGGTTGCGGCAGGGCGTATCTATTACTGCTCCTGTTATTCCGGCAATCCTTACTGTAATGGCCATACTTGCCGCAATTTCGGCAACGGGCATCGGACTTGTCGTAATGCCTCGGCGAGTCGGGTGTCCGTCTCGTGTTACTCACGGCGGGACCCTTGATTCTTTCCTCTGCGCTTGCGGCTGCTATCGCGTCCTGTAGCGTAACGTATCCGCGCGATCGGACTACTGCCTTTGTATCTTCGCGTAGCCCTATTTGATAGTTTTCCAATGCTTGCTGCTGCAGCATTTCTAAAATGATGCGCTTATGTTCGGCCGTGTATTGGTGTCGGCCTTCGATCATCGACTCGTACAGGTCTATCGTGAGCTTATCTGTACGCAGTCCGTAGGCTCGAGCGCTTTCTCCTGGCTTTTGCTTCAGGGTATTGAAGTCGAGCTGTAAATGTGTTGTGCTTCGTTTACTCGCATAGCACGATTCTAATTCCGTTCTTAATTGCACGAAATCGCTTATCCGTCGTGTCTGAAAATCTAACATAGCGCGTCCCTTCAGTTTGGTACACAATATCGCGCCTAGTAAGGACACTTCATCCGACGGATCTATGTTCTCGATCGCGTAAGTCATGGCGCTCAAAAACTCCTGTAATTTACTCGCGTTGCCGTCGAACTCGGGTATCATTCCGCGAGCTTCTTTTAATGATAATATTCCGCGACCTCTCTGTCGGCGCACGTCGTCGTCCGGGTACTCGAACGCGGTTTCTCGCCGGCTATATCGCGTTTGTCGAGGCGCGTGCGGACGTAGTGTTCGCGAATTTGTTTCTCGCACCTCGTTGACTTCGTTGGTCAGTCTCCGGACCTCGTGCATCATTGCACGTAAGGCTTCTCGTATTTCCTGCACATCGTCTCTTTGCGTGGCAGTGCGGGCAAGTCGTGATGCATTAGCACTTAGTTCGTGGTGCAGATTCTGTAATTCCTGTTCTGCACCGGCGATGAATTGTTGGGTCTCTGCTTGATCGTCGTTAGGCATCGCGTCCGTTTGAAAAAAGTCAGCTGGGTCGAAAATGTCGGACTCGTATGACGTAAGTGAGAACTCGCCTCGTGACGAAACGCGACTAGGGGTGCGACTCTCGTACGGTCGTGTTCGTCGTTCTACACGGTGTTGCCGTGTCGCGTTGAATTCGCCTTGAAACAAACTCGCGTCGAGGTTCGCGAATGGGAATTCTCGTTCGCGGATGACGTTTTCCGGTAACTCGCTATCTAGTTCTCTACGGACTCTATCGCGTGCTTCTATGACGGCTTGTTCGCAGTATTCGATAGCTCGAGTGGCTTGCTCGCTATGCAACCACGAGTCGTTTGCTATAGCAGCGTCGTTGTCTTTCGACATTCACGCCTATTCTACGCTTACGATAATCGTTATGTGATTACCGGGGGATCAACACGTTTTTACTATTAATAGGGCTTATCGCTTTGCCCTTCGTATTTCGCTTTATACAATATTATTTCGACTTACAGTAACGCTGCGCTTCGCTTCATGTTGTCAGCTGTGTATTGCGGTAGGTCGGTACTCCGGTGTCGCTGATTACGCTGCGTTGAGTGTTGAGCCGTGGCTGAGTTCTGCTCGGCGGGCTCGTCCAGTCAGCTGGTCCTCGAGGTCGTTCAGCTGCTCTCGGCTCGTGACGTCGGTCCCTTGGCCTTGTAGGTAGTTCCTCGTTGGAGTTGTTTGCCTTCCTTCCTGGCAGTTAATCTATCCCACCGCTGCCACCAATTTTGTTGCGCCTTGCGGTACAACAAAATATTTTTGCCGTACCTTGCGGTGCGACAAAAGATTTTTTGGGATTCGTTGTCGCCCAAGGAGTTAGAACTCGCGGAAAGAGGCGGTTTTGTAGGCAGGGTCCTCAAATCACTCACTCACTGATTTTAATTTAAACTGATATAAGATTTATTTCTGTGTTGTACACTGGTTGCGGTCGGCGAAGGTGCCGCGTCGTGTTACAATAGATTAGATACGACGCGTGACTCGGAGCTACCGCGTCGTCTCGTTGCTCGCTTGCTAGCGGCTAAGTCCCGAACTCTTAATGCACTTGTACGGGCCGTACGTATCGGCTTGATTTCTGATTACTGATCCCGCTGGCCGCTGTTCGGCAGCGGCTTAAATAGTGTCGCGGATTTAATTATTAGTGGGGGCATCGGGCCCTCCGTATGACCATATATGGTCATTCCCGCGCGCATCCGGCGCGCGGGAAATATTTGCGAGTTTAGCAACAATTGCCAAAATGCAGGTATGCATTTCCGGTGGCATGATTGTTGCTAAGCTGGCTTCGCTACTTCGTTAAGGTGGCTGGTGCGTTGCCCAGTGCGATGACCGGCCGGCAGCGCACGAGGCATGTGTCACCTGACACCTTATGATAGCGAGCCTTTCTCGGCGAGCTATCTTATTATTTTAATATTTTATTTCCTTTATTTTATAATATGTATTTATTGGTTGTGAGTGTTTCGCTCACAACAATTTTTATGTTTGAGGTTGCCAGGTATAAAAAAATTATTATAAATATTTATGAAAATATTAAAAATAAATATTTGTGCTATTATAATCCAAAAATATAACAAATATTTCAAATTTATGTACCACAAATATTTTTCAGTACATTTAAAAAATATATTTTATATAATGTTAATAATAATTTTTGAATTATTTCTAAATAATTTATAAAAAATAAATATAACTTTTAAAAAATATTTTTCAAAAATAAATTCGTAAAATATTTATAAAAATTTATGCTAAATTTTCTGTGCTATCTAAATTGTTTTTGCATTATTCTGCGATGCGGAATCGTATCGTGTGCAATCGCGTCCGTGTGTCAACGGGTCGGTGCGTAATCGAGTCCGTGTGCAATCGGGTCCGTGTGCAAACGGATCATGTGCAAACGGGTCGGTACGCAATCGGGTCTGTGCGCAATCGGGTCCGTGTGCAAACGGATCGGTGCGCAATCGAGTCTATGTGCAATCGGGTCTGTGTGCAATCGGGTTTGTCTCCAATCGGGTCCGTGTCCAATCGGGTCTGTGTCTAATCGAGTCCGTGTCCAATCGGGACTGTGTCCGATCGAGACGGTGTGCAATCGAGTCCGTGTCCAATCGGGTCTGTGTCCAATCGAGTCCGTGTCCAAACGAGACTGTGTCCAATCGGGAAATACTACCGTGTCCAATCGCTTATGTGCGCAATCGGGCCTCACTTGTTGATAACACTTTTGTGATTTGGAGCCATGGCAGAAATACCCTTTCTCAATTTCTTGCCTTTCTCAACTCTAAGCATCCTAACATTCAGTTTACAATAAAAGTAGAACAAAACAACCAAATCCCTTTTCCAGATGTGTTGGTTAGAAAAAACGGAGATGGTACTTTAAGTCATCAGGTTTATCGAAAACCAACACACACAGATCAATATCTTTATACCATCTCTCACCATCATTGTTCGCAAAACAATTCAGTCATTAGTTCACATGATATATACCCAGGTAGCAAGCCCACGTCATTTTGACGTCCCAAAATGGTCATATCTGGTCATATGTCGTCAAAATGACCATTTTTTTTACATGACCTAAAATTGACGTCATGATAACGTCATTTCGAAGTCATATTTCAGTCATGATCTGACGATTATTTTCCCAGACAGCACACATCCAAAATCGGGACATAAACACGTCATTAAGAGGTATTTTAGACACGGTCTAAAGCGGTGTCTATACAATGAGATTTAAGGCGTAAGGCATAAGCATATTATATAAGCATATTATATTCAAATTTAAGAGAACTTATTTAAGAAAACATTTAGATATCTTGGAAATAATTTCAAAATAGTCAAATTAACCATTTGAACGCTTCAAAGTCTTAGTGCTAAATAGATCGTAATTTCCATCAAATTATAAAGGTTATGGAAAAAGTTAAATTTAACAATGAAATTAATAAGTAAACAAGTTAATGCTATTTATTTTTAATATGTTTTGCAAAATTTAATTGCTTTTATAAAAAATAATATAATTGCGACAGTTTATAACATATAGGTATATGTAGCAATAACAAGTATAACCCATATCGATGATTCAAACTGGCGTAGCAGATACAAGGTTTGTAATCCTAAGGTCCCGGGTTCAAAACCTACCAGCGGCAAGTAAGAATAAAATAAAATAATATAATTTAAATTTAATTAATTAATAAAAATTTGTCCCAAATTTAGTACGTACTGTTGATAAGAATAATTTAAAAAAATGAAATTTTTATTTTATTTTTTAATCTCTAGTTGCATTTTAAAGATATCCGATTTAATAAATCTTTTAGATATTAGTTTCATGATATCTTTCTGTTCTCAAAAAACGACGCATTGGTTAACATTCTGACATTATATGTTATCTTTTAGAAGTCTGTTTATGTTATCATTTTCAGAAACAGAATATCTTTTAGAGATCTTTTTGACAACATATTGTTCACGTCATTCTATGACGTCAAAATACGGTACATTTCATGACGTCAGGAATTTGTGACATTCGACCGTCATTTTAACGTCATAAGGGCGTCATTTCGTGACGTCAATAATCAGTAAATGACCATTTTGGGACGTCAAAATGACGTGAGCTTGCTACCTGGGTAGAGCCCTTAAAATTTCTGAACCAACTTCTTTGAATAGGGAATTAGAACATCTTAATTAAGTTCTAATAAAAAATGGATATAGTGTAGTAGAAACATCAGGCAAACAGTCCAAAAATTGAAGAACAAAATTTTCAGTCTCAACAACATTGGGACGCCGAATGGAGAGGAAAAAAAAGAAAAAGAGGAAAACAAGATGGCTTTCCTTCCGTATCTTCAAGGTATGACAGTACGCATCAGCAAAATTTTGCGTAGCACAATCGAGTGAATCCCAGATGCACACAGTAATAAACGGACACAGCAGGCTGAGTGAAACGGACACAAACCAAATGCGCACAGACCAAATGCGCACGGATCAAATGCGCACGGACCAAATGCGCACGGACCAAATGCGCACAGTCGCAAACTTATGTGGTGCAGAGAATGCTTTGCACGCACACACACACACAGACACACACACACACACGGGGAGGCCTCGCCCCTCCCTTCCGCACCCACCCTGTTGGTAGAGGTGCCCGAAAAGCAGCTTGTATTAATGGAGGGGTCATTGCTATATGCCGAAATCCGCGCGGGGAAAATCGACAGAGACATAAATATATTCTCATATATTCTGTCTCTGTTGGACATCCCCACTCCGTTTTCTAGAAGGAAAGAAGCGCACATACAAGCGATACGACAGGTACAAGCCTATCTACTTCGTGCCTACTTGGGCCTCGGGCTATTACAATTAGTACAAAAAAATTTTACATACAAAAGTAATACTGTACATTCATTGATTGGCATGCATCTTTTAGATTCTAAATTATGTACTACTTAATGAATACAGTGTTATCTTTGTAAGCAATTTTTTTTTCGTACGAGTTTGACAATCGGGCCTCAGATTGTATAGTTACAAACCTGTTCCCACACAAAAAAAGACAGAATATATCCACCTCTCTGTCGATTCTCCCCGCGCGCGTCGGGATGCACCAAGGCGCCTCCATTAATACAAGCTCTATGCCGAAAAGTCGCAACTAAAGACCTATAATCAAAGATTCGCCAATGGCGAACACAATTTTGATTGGTCACTTGAGTCACATGGTTTATCCGCCATTGCGTACCCACGCTGGGCGAGGAAGAGAGGAGAGTGCTCTGTGTTGAGCAGTATAAATTAAAAGAATATGTGTCAGAAATTATAAGGTAATTCAATCTCTGCACTCTCGAGGGTCACTATATTTTGACGATACACTCAGGAAGAACAAGAAAAATTAAATTTGCATCTGTTATATGGCTGCGTACAACTTGGAGCAGGCTCGCATTGTTTACTATCTGTACTACTCCAGACCCAGTCCCAGACCCCAGCCCCCGGCCCTAGCCCCCATCCAGTCTCCGTATGGGTACAAGATGGTGGATAGCAGTCATGGTGGGGGGCCATTGGCGCATCTTTGATTATAGGTCTTTAGTCGCAACCCATGTGGTAAGTTTGTTGGTTACTGTGTCCGTTTGGTCTGTGCGCATTTGGTCCGTGCGCATTTGGTCTGTGTGCATTTGGTCCGTGCGCGTTTGGTCTGTGCGCATTTGGTCTATGTCCATTTTACTCAGCCTACTGTGTCCGTTTATTACTGTGCGCATCTGGGCTCCCACACAATCATGGTGTAAAAAGATAAGGTGTTTCATTGCGTATAATGGCGAGTCAAACATTGAGTAGCCAAAAGTGTTGCCCAAAATGTAGCGTCACTTCGATTGATACTATTGGGAGATGGCTGGAAGACATATTGCTTTTTACATTTTGGGCAAATCTCTGATTGGTCGATACTGCGCATCTCGGGAATAAAACACTTTGGGTCTGTTCGCGTCACATGCTCCGACATGCTCCTATTCACCCTAACGCACTACAATACGTTGATTCCGATGACGCCAACCTATTAGAATGCGTTGGAGTGAGTAGGAGCATGTCGGGGCCTGGCGACGCGAACAAACCACTTATCTTCTTACACCATGGACACAATATAAAAGTAATCTTCAAATCACAAAAAAGGATTTTCCAATTACTTCTTTCGAAGGATCAGAGACCACGCTTAGAATCACCAGGTGTATACAAAATCCCTTGCTCTTGCGGAAAAGTGTACAGGAGAAACCGGGAGGAAGATTAGTACACAAATCAAAGAACATCAACGGGGTACCAAATACGGCCACTTTTCTCAATCAGTCTTAGCCGAACACTGGATGGAGACTGGACATTCCGAAGAGCGTCCGAAATGGCCACGTTCGAAATGGACACGGGAAATATTGCACGGAGTTCAATTTGTTCACGTTCGAAACGGCCACGTTCGAAACGGCCACGTTCGAAACTGTCACGTTCGAAACGGCCACATTCGAAACGGCCACGTTCGAAACAGCCACGTTCGAAACATCCACGTTCGAAACGGCCACGTTCGAAACGGCCACGTTCGAAACGGTCACGTTCGAAACAGCCACGTTCAAAATGGCCACGTATGTTTTACAGAATTTCCAGTACAATACATATAGGTTAGCGACTTGGACAAGGTGGGTGCGGAAGGGGGCCCCCGACGGCCCCCCTTGCATTCCTCCCGTGCGTGTGTGTGTGTATGTGTGTGTGTGTGTGTGTGTGTGTGTGTGTGTGTGTGTGTGTGTGAGTGAGATGTGCTGTTGCCAAGTTGCACGCCTTTCTTTCTATAGTGAAAGGTATGAATAGAGAATCACTGCGATTTTGGTTATGGAGCTGCCCGAGTGGCGTTCCCGTAGTCGGAAACGGCTCCAGCGTTGTCTTTTAATACGCGTGCGCGATCTGACGTAATCGCAACCGGCGAGTCGCACATAGTTCGAGAAATATAATGCGACGCACTTGCCTACGAGAAGCCGAGGGATATAGTCATTTCGCCGGCGCAAGTCATTTTGTTCCTAATAAGTAATAGTGAAACCGGCACAAGCCATACTGCTTTGTATACCGAGTAATGGTAAAATATAGTCAAGATTATTGTGTTCGTAATTACGGAGCCCTTGTTCTACAGTTACTTTATTGAAACCTTCCTATCCAATTATCCAAAAGTCACGGTACGACTGCTACGGAATATTACTGCTTACTGCAGAAGATCTACGGAATCGACGGACAACTGATACTATCAAGATTACGGAAACAGTCATAATCACATCAAATCTTAGCTCTCAGAAATATACAGATTTCAGAAATATACAGATTTCAACCTCAGAAGTGGGATAATGCCCAAGTGCGTAAGTTCGGTCTTCTGGGCAATCTACGGAATAAGGCACGAGTGTTGGAGTGCGGCTTTCTAGCCATGTTACAGAAAATGAGATCGAATTAAGCCTCGCTAGGCACGAATTTCGCAGTTAGTGCCCCGGCGACGACAAGCGTGTTTGGTAAGTGGCGCGTGGCGCATCACGAAGTAGCGGCACGCGGTGTGACGCAGTTAAGTGCGTGATCGGAGCGGTGACGGCCCCCGACGATGTCGGTAAATCGTAAGGCCCTGGAAGCGCTTTCGCTCGAGGAGCTACAGCGGGAAGCTTCGAATTATGGTCTTCCTACGTCGGGAGATAAAGAAAGGCTACTACTAATTATTAGAAAGCATCTAGAGAGCCACGGGCCAGTGGCGGATTTCGTTAGGAAAGGATCATCAGATACGAGCAAACGCAGGACCGCCAGTGCCGGAACGAGTTATGAGGACCCCCCGATCACTGAAGCAAGGCTACAACGGGTCCTTACATCGGTGATACAGAAAGTGATGCAGCAGCAGCAGCAACAGTTTACCGCGTTGATACAAGCGCTGAGAAGCGACGGAAATAGAGCCGGATCTTCGGCGGACGTTCGACCCGCCCGAGAACTTCCCCAGACGGTGGATGCCTCCCCCTTACAGCGTAATTCAGCTTTGACAATTTAATCAACCGGCACGGTGACGAATAATGTAAAGTGGCTAGCTATGCAGATACCGAAATTTGGAGGTACAACAGAAGAAAGTATTCTTTCGTGGACGCGACGGGTGGATAGCGTCGCGCTCATACGTGGTGCGTCCGACGGGACGACGTTACTGGCAGCATCCAGCCAACTAACTAAAGCGGCGAGAAGATGGTACGATATACAGACAGGAGCAGCATTAGAATCATGGAATATTTTGAAGATGGAGCTGATAAAGATGTTCGAACGGAAAATGCCGTTTTACAAGATCATGCAAAAAATTGAGGCCAAGAAGTGGCAGATGTCCAAGAAATCCTTCGACCAATATGCTATCGACAAAATGACGTTGATGCATTGCTTAGATCTACCGAGCAGAGATCAAGTTAATATTTTAATTGGCGGTATTACGTCAAATTCATTGAAGGCGACCGCTCTGTCGCTCACTGTGAATACTGTGGAGGATTTCCTCGACAGAATGAGGCCGATTACCGAGGGAGCAATTGAGCCCGACAGACCAAGAAATACAGCGACCGGGAATCAAAGGAAAACTACCGCGGACGAGTGCAAAAATTGTGGCAAGAAGGGACACGCTCACCCTGAATGTCGTTCTCAGCCGACGTGTTTCTACTGTAATGAAAGAGGACACGTGATTTAATTGCCCGGCGGCGAAGAAACCGTATCAATTTGGAAGAGGTCAACCGGCGGCTACGACTACGACGGCGGCGGCAGTCACGGAATCACACGAGGAGCAGGACGACGTCATTGCTACCGTTGAGGATGCGGGACGGAAGGAAGTCGACAGCGAGAGGTTGGTGGTCGATTCGTTTGTGAAGGTCACGGCGTTAAATGGTAAGCCGACTGATTTGTTAGCGTTGGTAGACACAGGTAGCCCGGTGTCTTTTATTAAAAGTAGTATTTGCGCGAAATTTAACGTTTGTGCAAACGATACCATTGTGCGAGCAGACAGGGAGTTGCGTAATTTAAGCGATCAGCGTTTCCGGCGTAATTACGTCTAGAATTACATTGTATCCTTTGGCGCGAGCGAATTTAAGTTGTTTGTATTGAAGGATGCGACGTTCGGTGCGGACCTGATTTTGGGGCGCAAGTTTTTGAATGATCAGAATTTAACGTTAGTTGTTAAACCGGCGGCAGGTCAAAATTCGAATCGAGTAAATCTTTTTGATGCGTTGCCATTGTACGTGCAGGAAGAAATGGCTGAGGATTTTAATCCGGACATCGACTTTGATGACGCGGTTTGGGATTGTTTGAGGGAAACGATAACGCGAGTACAGGAGCGGATCGTACAACAGGTCGACGACAATTATACGGTGCGGGTGCTTGAAAGATACTTCGGTATATGCGTATGCGCCGCGACAGTTTGCGTATATGGAGCGCCTGCAGATACGAGAAATCACGGACGATTTGCTCGAACGCGGCATAATCAGGCCGAGCACTTCCCCGTATTGTGCGCGGGTGGTGCTTGTACGTAGGAAAAGTGGAAAGTTGCGGCTGTGCGTAGATCTTCGTCCTCTGAATAGTAGGGTGGTGAAGCAGAAATATCCTTTTCCAGTCATAGAGGAATGCCTATCGCGATTAGGGAATAAAGAAATATTCACATTGTTAGATTTGAAAGACGATTTCCACTAAATAACAATCCATCCCGATTCGACCAAGTATTTTGCTTTTGCGACCCCGGACGGTCAATACGAGTATACGAGATTACCCTTTGGATACTCCGAATCACCGGCCGAATTCCAAAAACGGTTATTACAGATTTTGCAACCGCTTATACGAGCGGATAAAATATTAGTTTATATAGATGACGTACTAATAGCTACCGAGACGGTCGATGAAAATTTAATGATTTTGGAAGAAGTCCTCGTTACATTGAGACAGTATAGATTTCAACTCAATTTGCAAAAATGTCAGTTTTTGAAAAAAAAAGATAGAATTCTTGGAATACATTATTTCCGGTCAGGGAATAACGATAAGTTCGCGGCACACGACAGCAATACGTGACTATAAACAACCTACGAGTATGGTAGAAGTTCAGCGGTTTTTAGGACTTACAAACTATTTTAGGAAATTCATTAAGGACTACGCTCGAATAGCACGACCGCTACAAAATTTAACACGAAAATCGGCGAAGTTCGAATTCGATCAGAGTTGCTTCGAGGATTTTCAAAAGCTTAAAAACGAATTAACGGTGTATCCGTTACTACGGCTGTATAATCCCGCGGCCGAAACCGAATTACATACCAATGCGAGCAGTGCCGGA
This sequence comes from Monomorium pharaonis, assembly GCF_013373865.1. Taxonomy (NCBI): domain Eukaryota; kingdom Metazoa; phylum Arthropoda; class Insecta; order Hymenoptera; family Formicidae; genus Monomorium; species Monomorium pharaonis. The sequence continues at coordinate 21,275,606 of NC_050471.1, forward strand.
ATAGGCGCGATATTACTGCAAAAACAGTCGGATAACCTGTGGGCTCCAATAGCGTATTATAGTCAAGCCACAAATCAGGCCGAAGCACGATATCACAGCTTCGAATTGGAAATGCTGGCAATCGTGCGGGCAATTGAGCGTTTTCACCTGTACTTATATGGAAAGGATTTTGTAGTCGTGACGGATTGTAGCGCGCTGGTGCATGCGATTAATAAAGCAAACATTAATCCGCGAATTGCTCGGTGGACCCTTACGTTGCAGGGTTATCGGTTCAAAACCGTTCACAGGCCAGGCAAAAAGATGCCACACGTAGATGCGCTCAGCCGAAGCGTCGCACATGTAGAATTGTTACCGTTAGAAAGGCGTTTAGAACTCACTCAATTGACGGATGCGCGCGTAAAAGAAATCGCGGAGCAATTAGAGTTCGGCGAAAGCGATAAATTTGATTTAATCGATGGTTTAGTGTACAAGAAAACAAACGGATCATTAAAGTTTATGATTCCCGAATCAATTATTATTAATATTTTACGTGCACATCACGATGATATGGCACACTGTGGTACCGAGAAGACGATACGTGGTATCCAACAAAATTTTTGGTTTCCCGCCATGCGTAAAAGAGTTCATAATTATATAGAAAATTGTTTTACATGTGTAATGGCTAACAGCTCTGTAAATCGTTTCGAAAAAGAAACTTCGTTGTTTCCAGCCCCAAGGCTACCGATGGAAACAATTCACGCTGATCATTTCGGTCCTTTGCCCGAAACGGTGAAGGGATATAAACATATACTGATTGTTGTTGACGCGTTTTCACGCTTTACATGGCTGTTTGCCACGAGGTCGACAGGTACGAAAGAGGTGATCGAATGTTTAGGTAGAATGTTTAGTATTTTCGGTAAACCAGGAGAAATTGTTACAGATCGTGGAACTGCGTTCACTGCCAAAGATTTTACGGATAGCTTAAATATTAAGCATCGAAAGGCCGTTGCAGCCCCTTGGGCGAATGGCATAGTAGAAAGAGTCAATCAATACTTAATAAGCGCTTTGACTAAACTACTTACCGATCCAGATGATTGGGCATCTCGTATTAGCGATCTGCAGTACATTATGAACAATACTCATCATTCTGTGATAAAGGGTAGTCCCTCGAAATTATTGTTAGGTTATGAACAGCGGAATCATGTAGATTATAAGTTTGCTCAACTGACCAAAGATCTAGCGCAAATTGATGCGAATATATCGGACGTAAGAGAGAAAGCGAGAGAAATAGCAACAGAAGCAAATGAGAAAATTAGAAACTACAATAAAACTTATCGGGAGAGCGGAAGTAAATTGCCTACTAAGTATGCTAAAGGCGATTATGTTCTAATTCGAAATACTCAATTAAAACCCGGGGAAAGCAGTAAATTTAAGCCCCACTATAAAGGCCCTTACTACATAAAGAAAGTACTGGGCAATAATCGTTATATGGTCACAAACATTCCAGGCTTTAATTTAAAATCAAAACCGCTAGACACGGTTCTCTCTTCCGACCGAATTAAATACTGGGTAAAACCCGTAGGAAAAATCGAATAATGCGATCATTGTTTACTTTAACTGTAGTTTTAAATATCTATGATTATTGACTATGATCATTGTACAAGAAGAAAATGAGCGAAATGCGTTCAACTATTATTTATCAGATATATATATATATATATTGTAAGTTACTGATTAGTTTAAGTTAGTATTAGTAAAATTAATTAGATTGTAATAAGGAAAAGAAAATAAAATGAATCATGTTTTGTAATAGCGACCTCGGGACGATGTCGAGTGTCAGAACAGCCGAGCTGAAAGGTATGAATAGAGAATCACTACGATTTTGATTATGGAGCTGCCCGAGTGGCGTTCTCGTAGTCGGAAACGGCTCCAGCGTTGTCTTTTAATACGCGTGCGCGATCTGACGTAATCGCAACCGGCGAGTCGCACATAGTTCGAGAAATATAATGCAACGCACTTGCCTACGAGAAGCCGAGCGATATAGTCATTTCGCCGGCGCAAGTCATTTTGTTCCTAATAAGTAATAGTGAAACCGGCGCAAGCCATACTGCTTTGTATACCGAGTAATGGTAAAATATAGTCAAGATTATTGTGTTCGTAATTACGGAGCCCTTGTTCTACAGTTACTTTATTGAAACCTTCCTATTGTTATGAGTGACCCACTTATAACGATAAAAAAGGTGTCAGTAGCACGATGACGTAAGTCGGTCAGCTGCAGCAGTTAGCATCGAGCGCATCGCGCGAGGTTTCGCGCAATCCGCTCGACAATTAGCGCAATGCTCCTTAGACAGCACTTGCTGTCTAAGCAATAATTTGGAATACTGACCGATTTACGCCCTCACGCAATCCTCCCCTTCTTTCGATCCAACTACCGAATTATCGGATATATAAACCGGCGAAAGAAGGTGAGGAACAGGTCAATCCGAAGTAGACAAACTAAGACAACACACTGACAACAAACAAGACGACACTCTGCTTTGCAGGGTCGTGTATCGCCGATATAACTCATTGTAAATACACACCCACGACACTCTGCTTTGCAGGGTCGTGGACAACGAGCTCATAGACGCGACACTCTGCCTTGCGGGGTCGCGATCTATTCAATGTAAACGAATACAAGAATAAAAGTGTTCAATACAAATAACGATGTAAGTGACCAAATACCTTCCTCGCGAGATCTCTGGCAGCGATCCCAAATCGTACTCACAACGAGGGGTACAACAGTGGTGGCAGCGGTGGGATTTTTGCACTGCCAAAAGGAAGATCCAAGCGTCACCGAGCAATCAGCTGTACAGGCCAGGAAGCCAGCCACGCCGGAGCGTACATAGCGCGTCAGCGATAAGAGTGAAACTCGAGACGACGCCGAGATCTACCGCGACAAGGCTCAGTTGATCGCCGCACCATGCAGTTCATCGTACTTATGTAAGTCCGATAAACATTAAATTGCAACGCGAAACAAGCGTAGGACGACATAAAGCTGTAACGCAACTAAAGCGAAATATCGGTTGACCCCCGGTAACCGCGATTACCGTAAAAGAAATAGCTAAGATAGCTACTGTAATTCAAAGGCATACAAATGCAAACGCACTAGCGCAACGCGACATACGATACCGCGAAATAAAACGCGAACTCAGCACACGCGCTTATACTCGAACGTAAATGTCCGATCAAAACACTGATACAGCGCTTAACGTTGTTCAAAACGTGTTAGAAGAAATATTCGATAACGCGCTTCGACTTTTGAATAGTCGAGCAAATTCGCCAAATATCACGACTGAACGCGCGTTCCCGATATAGGGACCAGACTTTAGTCTAATAAATAACAACAATATGGACACACGTTCACCAACGCGGACAGACGTAACGGGACCGTCGACACGCTCCCTACCACATGCGTCGCCTCGCATAATCCGGGAAGAACCCGAAGAGGAAGCACAAGAGCTCCGTCATAATTTGAGTGAACAAAGCGAAAGTTCACCGACGGCGCCACAAATTCATAGGCGACCGATACACTCCATGGAGAATATGATGCTCCATGATCTGCTATTTGAAATTCACGAGCTTCGTTTCCAGCTTGGAAACCGAAACGAAGCACAGCCGCCGCCGCAAGAAACGGCTAGAAATACGCGACAACCTACTAACCACGCGTTAGATCTGTCGTATGAACACTCACCCAGAGATGTACGACATCAGCACGGGACCAACACTTACCATTTAAGTTTAAAGGAAGCGCGAAATATGATCCCCGAAATGAATGGAACTTCGAGGGAACGAGTACGAGAATTTTTGAACGCAAGCTCTTATGCAATAAAAAACATACATCCGTCGGACAAATTCATACTCCTCGACGCGATACTATGTACCAAATTCAAGGGCAAAGCGATGATGGATTTCCACACCCGCGATATAGAAAACTACGACCAGTTGAAAAGGGAATTAGAAAATGAATATCTGGGCAAGCGCAGCACCGCCCATTTGCAGCTCGAATTTAACTCCCTGAAACAGAAGTCAAACGAAACCGCTCAAGAATTTGGCCGAAGAGTAGACAACTTGGCCATGGAACTATACGAATCCATGGAGGAAGGCAAAAACCATACAATAGAACAGCAGCGAGCGATACTTAAGAGCATCAAGGAACAAGCCCTTTACAACTACCAAATAGGGCTACACGAAGAAATAAAGCTATTAGTTCGAGCCCAACGATATAACACGCTTCAAGAAGCAATCGCAGGAGCTAGTGCGGAAGAAAAAATTAAGGGGGCAAGCACACGCCTAAACGGCAATAAGCGGGATATGCCAAATGCCCAACGCAATAACCGTGCTCCGACCATCCGTTGCGGAAAGTGCGGAAAAATCGGACACGACGGAAGAGACTGCCGAAGCAGCAGATACACCAACCGGTTCGAATTACCCCGACCGGAAGGACGGCCACGAGTAAATACAGCAGTACAACAATGCAGCTACTGCAAGAAAACGGGCCACAGCCGAAACGAATGCTGGACCCTGCATGGACGACCTCAACAGAAAGACGAGGATCGCTTGGTAGCAAAGCCAAAAAGGAAAATAGAAAAAGACGCTAAACAACGTACAAGTAAGACCGTCAAAATGATAAAACATGCCGATACGGCAAGTAGCGACGAAAGCTCGGACGATGACTCGAGCACGACAGGCACCGCCGCAGCGTATTAAGTTACGCATGTAAAGCGAGACGCACACAAAGACAGCGGACTTGACTTAGTCACGCTTCCAATACGAGAGACCAAATCAGGAAAAATCGACATGTTATTCGATTCCGGAGCCACACTCTCGTTGATAAAAGTAAAAAATTTAAAAGGCGAAACCAAAATACGCCATAAAAGAATAGCTCTCGTCGGGATAACAGGCCATAAGGTCTACACCATAGGAAAAATAGGCGACAATAGAGCTAGGCAAGCATAAGATAAAGCATCCGATGTACGTAAAGGATAATTTTCCGCTAGAATATGATGGCATCCTAGGATTAGATTTCCTACGAAAGCAACAAGTAACGTGCGATTATAACCAGAAAAAGTTAACGATAAGAGACGTTACTCTGAAATTCAAATCACATCAACAAACCGTGTTAAAACCTCGCAGCAAAACGATTGTAAGGGCCGTGACTAATCAAAACAAAACTGGAGTCGTACGGGCCCAGGAACCAGCTCCAGGAGTTTACATTGGCAGATGCCTTGTAAAACCAAAAAATTTTTCAGGTCTGATCAGTGTAATCAATACCACTGATAAGACAATACGGATCAACACACCGGTCGTTACTGTAGAGGATTTAAGCGAGAAAAATCCTCACGAGGTTTACACCGTGGTCGCTGAACCGAAAAAGAAATTTCACCTCCCTCGGAAGGAGCGGATTTGACAATTGTTACGGACGCAACACCTCAACGGAGGAACGGCAGGCCCTCCTGCGCTTATGCGAAGATTATCAAGACGTCTTCCATCTGAGCGGAGAACCCCTGTCTTGCACGGCCGCCGTGCAGCACGAGATCAACACGCGCGCTGACACGGCACCGGTAAACGTACGGCCGTATCGCCTCCCCACCAAGCACAAGGAGGAAGTAAATAATTAAATGAAGCAGATGCTCACGGATGGAATAATCAGAACGAGTACAAGTCAGTGGAATGCACCCTTATTAGTGGTTCCAAAAAAGCTAACTTAAGCGGAAAACCGCGACTACGGATAGTCATCGACTTCCAAAAATTAAACGATCTAACGATCGGCGACTCGTTTCCATTGCCCAATATCGAAGAAACTTTGGACCAACTAGGAAACGGCAAATATTTTACTACGCTAGATTTAGCGTCAGGGTATCACCAAATACCCATGGCAGAACGTGATAAGCAAAAGACAGCGTTCTCCACTCCATATGGACATTATGAATTTAATCGAATGCCATTTGGTTTAAAAAATGCACCTGCAACATTTCAGAGGCTGATGAACTCAGTACTCACGGGAATGCAAGGGCTAAAATGCCTTGTATACTTAGACGATATAGTTATTTATGGCTCAAGTCTGGAAGATCATAATAAACATCTAAAGAAAGTACTACAGCGCTTACGAAAAGCCAATTTAAAACTGCAGCCGGACAAATGTGAGTTCCTGCGGAAAAAGGTAAATTACCTGGGACACATAATCTCAGAAGAGGGAATCTCCCCTGATCCCGCCAAACTACAGGCGATAAAAGATTTTCCGGCACCTCAGAAGGTGAAAGACGTGCAATCTTTCATAGGCCTCGCCGGATATTACCGAAAGTTCATCAACGAATTTCGAGAATAGCTAAGCCGCTAACTAAGCTGACAAAGAAGTCAGAAAAATTCGTATGGTCTGGAGCAACAGATTGTTTTCGACATACTAAAAGAAAAGCTAATGACCGCACCGGTACTTCAGTATCCTGATTTCTCAAAAGAATTCAACGTAACAACGGATGCCTCCGATTACGCAGTGGGAGCCGCAAGGACCGATAGGCAAAGACCGCCCCATAGCATATGCGAGTCGAGTGCTAAACCGTGCAGAACAAAACTATAACACAACAAAAAAAGAATTACTGGCTATAGTATGAGCCGTCAAGCATTTCAGACCGTACATATACGGCACTAAGTTTAAAATTATCACTGACCACAAGCCCCTGGTATGGCTATTCAGTGTAAACGACCCTGGATCGAGATTAATCCGGTGGCGTTTAAAATTGGAAGAATACGATTACGAAATTGTACATAAGGCCGGACGCGCGAACGCAAACGCCGATGCGTTGAGCCGCAACGTGAAACCAGAGGTTCACATTACGGAGACGGCTGATAAAATGCTCGCGTTAGACAAAGACGGAGAGCACAGCCAAATACACACGAGAAACGAAGAAAACGAAAATAATGAGACCGTGCAAAGCTACACGGAAGAAGAAAAGCGGCAAATATTACACGAATACCATGATGCACCCACCGGAGGGCATCAAGGGGTCGAAAGAACCCTAAAAAGAATATGGTTAAAATATAAGTGGCCCGGAATAACGACAGACGTAGAAAAGCATATTAAAAAATGCGAACTCTGCCAGAAAAACAAATTATCTAAAAGAAATAAGATACCGTTAGTAATTACGGATACCTCCAGCCGACCATTCGAAAAATGCGCTCTGGACATGCGTAGGACCACTGACAGAGACAGCAAATGGAAATAAGTACCTGCTAACGTTCCAAGATCACTTGATAAAATTCAGCAAGGCGATGCCGATTCCAAATCAAGAGGCAAACACGGTAAGCAAGGAGTTTGTAACAAAGATTGTCCTAGAATACGGTACACCCAAATGTATCCTGACAGATCAAGGGACAAATTTTACAAGCGAATTCTTCAAAAACGCGTGTAAGCTACTGAAGATAGACAAAATTCAAACCACTGCTTACCACCCTGAGAGCAACGGCACCCTTGAGAGATCGCACCGAACATTAGCGGAATATCTGCGACATTTTATAAATAAAGAGCAGACGGATTGGGACGAATGGATCCCGTATGCATACGTATAATACTACCCTCCACACGGCGACTGGATTCACTCCGTTCGAGTTAGTTTTCGGAAGACAAGCCGAACTGCCGACAACCCTGAGCAGACCCCCGAACGTTCCATCCTACGTATAACTACGAGGATTACGCACAGAAACTGCGGGAAAAGATAAGGGCAACGAACCAGATCGCGAGGGAGAAAATTAAAGAAGAAAAGCAAAAGGCCAAGAAATATTACGATAAAACTACTAAAGAAATAAAATACAAGACAGGAGATAAAGTACTCCTGTATGATGAGACTCTCCGCCGCGGGAGATCCAAAAAACTAGACGCGAAATGGACGAGACCCTACGTAATCACTGAGAAACACTCAGACGCAAATTATATGATAAAAAAGGGCAGGACGTCAACGCGCGTACACGCAAATAGATTAAAACTGTTCATAGAAGCATAAAAAGAAAGGAAAGAAAATAAAAATAAATAAGAAAAATTCATCAGAACGTAGAGAAATCGCCAAGAAAGGGCCCAAATAAAACACTACTCACTAATTAAAACTACACTTAACACTATAAAAGTATATATGGAAACATGGTGGAAGTAACAAGGTGTGCTATTGCGCAGGCATTTCTATTGACCAATAAGAGAGCGTGCCAAGATTCCGCCATCTTGTATAATTTGAATGGATATTAAACGAAGATTCGAGCAAGAAAGAGTTATTATTATAATAAAAGATTATTGTATGTAATTATAATTATAGTGTGTGAATATATTAAAAGACAAAAATACAAATACATAAATACAAATATAACACTGATAAACACAGACAAAAAATATATAATATAATAAAACATAAAATTACTTTTTATTAGTAAATTTTTTCATTTTTCTTTTTTGTTTTATTTTATTATTTTCCGCCAAAATTTTTTTATTTATTGTGCGAAGTTTTATATATGTTCGTGTTCTAATAAAACATAATAAAACCTCGCGCGGGATTATTATATTTTTGTCAAATCTTTTTTCGGTTCTATCTGCGACTGTTTGAAATATTCATAGATCTTTCCGCAAGAAGGATCCATGGTACGCTTGGAATTCTTCATTCATTACGATTGCTGCTTTAAATAAGTCTGGAGAAGGCCTTATAATCTTTCCTCTAGAGATGTAGTTAATCCAGTCATTTTCTTGATTAATCAACATCTCAGTAAGATTACCCACATTTTTATATTTATTTAAAAATAAACACGACGGCATTTTAAACGACAACTTGTCAATCGGTTGCTATGGTAATTATCCAAGATGGCGGAAACTTGGTGCTGCGCAGAACGTGACGAAAATTCGTTCGAGATAATAGCACACCTTGTTACTTCCACCATGTATGGAAAAAGAGAAGTGCTAGTCGACCTTCTCAATGTCCGGTTCCCCTCCTTCCTGGGGCAAAGAACCGTCCAAACTAATAATCAATCCAAAAATCTCTTCGTGATCCCACTCAAGGTCACATAAAATCGGCTAGATAAGCCGAAACGTCCACCTCGGATGGTTGTTCAGACAAAGAAGACGCCTCTTCATCCGAAGGCCGTGGCACCAAAACTACAGTCTCAGCACTGTGAATAGAGTTTGAATCAGACTCAGCATCCGCGGGAAGCACCGCCGACAGATCCATAGCTGTCAAAGCAGCAAAATCGTCGTCAACTACAAAAAATTTATCGAAGAAATCATCTTCGTAATCACTCTCAATGTCACTAACGGGAGAAGAAAAAAATACGTCCGGATTCTCCTCTTCACCGTCACGAACGGTAGACGCGTCCGACAAAGGCTTTCGGAAACACATGACGCGAGACACAACGTAAAGACCGTAGCGACGAGAAGAACTGACGGATGCGGACTGAAGAAAGTCGCATCGACGGCGATAGAATTAAATATAATAACGAAAATTAAAACCCGCATAAAATTACACTATCGTTGCAGGGCACTCCTCGCGTAGAGCTGCACGAGAGGAGCAGAAACAAAAAACGCTATGCCATGCAAAGTTGAAAAATTCGCACACGAGCCAGGGATGTACTTCGAGAAGATCCTAACCTTCGGAAAACTACAATTAATAGAATCCACATGGAAAATAGTGATCAAGACTGACGTAATCAGCATCAGCCATCGATGGCACGCACTACAAGAGTACATTCAACAAGCGGAAGAATACTGCAAGAAAACAACAAAAAGAACCAAGAGGATGTGTCAAAACACACTAACAATACTACGTAAAGAAAACACGAAAGGCATGACGACAATGATACGGCTAATGTCCATGTATGAACACCCTAGAAGCAAACGAGGATTATAAACGCCATTGGCACTATAGGCAAAACCTTGTTCGGGACCATGGACTCCGAAGACGCGAACAGAATAGAAGAGCAGATGAAAATGCTGCAAAACAATCAACGGATAAATAACCACGTCATAAAAAATCAATTAAAGATAATAAACGGTACAATAGGGCAATTGAAATCCCTCGAGCAAACACTAAATTACAACGAAAATCTGCTGGCCAAAATCGCAAACCAAATCCGTCAGAAGCAAGCCGACACTCTACTACGAGAAGAAATTAATAAATACTTAACACTCATCAACCCGTGGGTTGAGTGCCTAGCGGGCGCGTCTCCGGGTGGCGGATAGGAGGAAGCCCGGGTGAGAAACCTCGGTCCGGGCCTAAACCCCCGCGTGCCGGGGTGGACCGCCCGGGTAGTAACGGTTATAACCTGCCCCGGCGGGCGTAAAACCCTGCCCAGGGGGGGGGGGAAGCCGATACCGCGGACCAACTCGATCCAAGCCAAGCTGGAAGCCATCGTGGCGAGGGCTGCATGGCACTGGGGGAGCAGTGTCTTGAACGATGCCTCTGGGGAACCAGGCAAAACCCCAGAGTATTTAGCCTTACCCACGCATGCGGGGCTCTGCGTGGGTGGACCACATATTTCCCTAGCTGCTCGTGGGAACAAAATGAAGACGACTAATTTCAAAAACCAAAACAATGAACTCACTAAAGACACTCCGATGGAGGCTTCGCCCGAGGACTCCGGAAGGGTGGAAGAAGCGGGATCGGGAGCCGAACGGACCCCTATGGGCACGGGAAGCACCGAGACCGCGGAGGGAGGGGTGGTTTCGAGTGCTGAGCGGGCCCCTGGGGGCACGGGAGGCACCGAAGCCGCAACGGACGAACCGGCGAAGGAAAAGGATCTTTGCAAAAAGAAACTCTCCGGAGCCGCGAAGAGAAGGAGGGCTCGGGAGCGGGGGGGGGGGGTTCGGGACCAGGCTCAGGCTTGGACTGGGACTGGGCCCTCGCCGGCCGTTCCGGGGACCTCTTCTTCCTCGTCCTCGACTATTTCCCAGACACCGATTGGGGGGCCTCCGGGGAACTCCGGCAATAAACGCCGGAAGGGCCCCGATGGGACCCCGCAGTCGGCAGAAAGGGCGAAAAAGAAGCAGAGGGTCCAGGGGACCCATGCTTACGTCGACGCCGCGGACCCTCTGACGAGGGTGATTGTCGAGGAGGGGTACCCGGATGCTGCGATGACTGCTAAGCAGCTGTCGCAGCTGAGGGGTGCGGTCTTCAAGAAGATCCAGGGGATCCGAGAGGGTACCCTGCCAAGATTTGACAGCATCACTCTGAGGGGGGGAGCTGCGGTGGTGAGGTGCGCGGATGCAGGGTCCCTGAAATGGCTCGAAAGCCGGATCGGGGGCATCGTGCCGTGGGAGGGCGCCAAGCTTGGGGTGGCGGGACTGGAGGTGCTGCAAAAGCAGTACAGGGCTGCGGTGTGGGTCCCGGGACCTCCCGTGGGCGCGGCTGCGGTCCTGGGGCTGCTGGAGCGGCAGAATCCGGGGATCGTCACCTCAGACTGGCGCGTCTATGCTGAGAATGTGGGGGCTACCTGCGAGGGTAGAAACCTCATTCTCGGCATCCCCCAGTCCAGCGTCAATAGGCTTAAGGCGCTGGACTTTAGGCCCCATCTTGGGATGGACCGGGTCACTTTTAGAGTGACCGGTCCATCCCAGGAGGAGGCGGGAAAGGGTAGGGAGAGGCCCGATCCAAAGGTCTCGTCTTCGTAGTGGGCCTGACCGGGGTTGGGCTTCACCCAAATCAACTTGCACCACAGCAAAGGAGCCTCGGCTGTTCTTGCCAGGCGCCAAGCTGGGGTGCACACAGCCATATCACTAATACAAGAACCTTGGCTGGTCCGAGGCTGTATTAGGGGTCTGGCGGGGTGCGGTAAGCTGTTTAGGTCACCGCACGAGGACCGGCCTAGGGCCTGTGTGGCCGTTAAAGGGCTGGAGAGCCAGCTATTGCCAGATTTCTGTTCCAGGGACTTGGTAGCAGTCGTGATAGAGGACGCCAGCGGGACCGGGATCAAGACAAGGATGGTAGTGGCGTCGGGCTACTTCTCACACGAAGAGTACGATTCGCTGCCATCAGACCGGATTGTACGACTGGTGGAGTTCTGCCAAAAGGAGCAACTCCCCCTTATATTGGGGTGCGATGCGAACGCGCATCACACGGTGTGGGGGAGCACGGACACCAACAGGAGAGGCGAAAAGCTGTTGGAATTTCTGGTGTCCACAGACCTAGAGATTCTCAACAGAGGCAGGGAGCCTACCTTTGTCACGGCAGTGAGAAGGGAGGTTCTGGACCTAACTATCTGTTCAAGACAGATAGCGCGGGAGGTGACCGGCTGGAGGGTCTCTGACGAGCCCTCATTGTCGGATCACAGACGGATCACCTTCAGGTTGGCTAAAGTGCAAGCGAAGGTAAGAACAGTGAGGGACTCGAGGAAGACGGACTGGGACTCGTTTCGAGAGGACCTGGCTGTCGGTCTTAGAGAGTTTCCCAAAAGACATGGGACCCCTCAAGAGATCGAGCTGTGCGTCGAGCATCTGCAAAGGGCTCTCGTCGGCAGTTTTGAGAACAACTACCCAGAAAGGACAGTGAGGAATACTAAGGAAGTCGCCTGGTGGAACCCCAAGCTACAGGAGCTCAGGAGTGCTGCACAGTGCCTGGAACAGGGCCAGGAACACGGGCCGCCAGGCTGACTGGGACCTTCACCGAAGGGCTCAGAAGACCTATAGAGACTCTGTGGTAAGTGCTAAAAAGGAGAGCTGGAGGAGATTCTGCGAGTCGGTGAAGGGGATACCTGAAGCCGCTAGGCTCGCCAGAGTCTTAGCCAGGGATCGGGACGCGGCTCTGGAGGCCATTCGGCTCGACGATGGGACGATGGCGTCTGGAGAGCGATGCCTAAATCACCTGCTGGAGTCGAACTTTCCGGGCTTCCGCGGAGGCCCAGAGAAAGACGTCCACCAGGGAAACTTAAATCTCCGTAGAGTACGAGGAGAGGACTGGTCTCTTGCGGCAAAAATCGTTGGGCCTGACAAGGTCAAATGGGCCGTAGGAGGTTTCAAGCCTTTTAAGTCGGCTGGGCCGGACCGGGTATTTCCGGTCCTTCTTCAGGAAGGGCTGGAGCAGATCACCGGGCCGCTCACGCGGACGCTAAGGGCTTGTTTGGCACTGGGCTATACACCTAGGGCTTGGAGGCAGGCGAGAGTTGTGTTCATTCCCAAAGCAGGAAGAACGGGCCACAGCTCCGCCAAGGATTTTCGTCCAATCAGCCTAACGTCTTTTCTTCTTAAGACGCTGGAAAGACTGGTGGATGTCTACATACGTGGTTCTACTGCAGCACCCGCTGCACGTGAATCAGCACGCGTATCGCACGGGATACTCCACAGAATCGGTGCTTCACTCCGCTGTATCGTTTATCGAGGAGCAATTGGAGAGGAAAAGCTTCGTGGTTGGCACCTTTCTAGATATAGAAGGAGCTTTTAACAACACACCGCACGAGGTGGTGTGTGAGGAAGCTACTCGCAGAGGTGTGCCGGAAAGGATCGTGGATTGGATCAGAGGCATGTTCGGGCGACAGGTAACGGCTTCATTGGGAACAGTGAAGGTCAGTGGATGGGTAAAGAGAGGCTGCCCGCAAGGGGGAGTTCTCTCTCCACTATTGTGATGTCTGGTGGCGGATAGACTGCTCAGGACGCTGAACGAAAGGAGCTTCTTTACATTAGGATATGCGGATGATCTGGCTATCCTGATACGAGGACCTTTTTTGGAGACGCTTCTGGAGCTCACGCAGAGAGCCTTAGAGGTGATTGAGGAGTGGTGTGGCGAGACTGGTCTGGCGGTGAATCCACTGAAGACCGGGCTCGTAATCTTCACTCGCAGGTACAAGGTAGGCCCGGTGGAGGGGCCGGTCCTTGGGGGAACGGGATTAGTTCCAACTGTATCGACTAAATATCTGGGAGTGATCCTAGATAGGAAGCTGACATGGAAGGAACATCTCGAGAACCGTTGTAGAAGTGTGTGCTCCTACTTCTGGATATGCAGAAGGACATTCGGGCAGACCTGGGGTCTCAAACCGAAAATGGTCCACTGGATATACACGGCGATACTCAAACCTAGGCTGCTTTACGCGTCTGTCGTATGGTGGCCAAGGGTTTTGGGAAAGACCGCTAAGTTAGCGCTGGAGCACGTCAGAGCTCTAGTTTTAAGAGGGGCTCTGGGGGCCATGCGGACCACGCCGGTGGTGGCGATAGGGATGCTGCTTGGCGTCGAGCCCCTCGATCGGGTGGTAGTGGCGGCCGCGGCGGCGGCGGCCTATCGCTTAAGGTGTGAATCAAGGTGGAAGGCAGGAGCCCTCCACACGAGATTTCCCGAAGGAATCCTATCGGGCACCATTTTTGCAATGGGACAGGATAGGAGGCCTGTGATTCGTACCTTCGAAAGAGGGTACAGGATAAGCTTCCCCGGGCGCTGGGAGTGGAACGGCTCTAAGGGACCGGTTCCTCGGGACGGGGACGTCTGGTTCACGGATGGCTCCAGAACGAGTGCGGGCTCTGGAGCTGGTCTTTACTGTCAACGCGACCGGGCAAGAATCGTCGTTCCGCTTGGCGAGCACGCTACGGTTTTCCAGGCGGAGGTGTTAGCCATCATGAGATGTGCCCAGAACCTATTAGAGTCTGATAGGGTGGGAAAGTGCATCCGGATTTGCTCGGACAGCCAGGCGGCGCTTAAGGCGCTTGAGGGTCCAAGAATTAACTCGCGACTGGTCTGGGACTGCAAGTGCGTACTGGATGAGTTGGCGGAGAAGAATGATGTCGGCCTAGTATGGGTCCCTGGGCACGCATGGATCAAAGGCAACAAAATGGTGGACCTGCTTGCTAAGGAGGCGGCCGAAACAAGGCTGTTGGGATCTCTTTCTGCCTAGGCAGGAGGAGAATCAGGGGCTGGCTCCGGGACTAGCATCTTGAATACTGGAAGAAAGAAACAGAGAGCAAATGCAGACAGGCTAGGGCCATGCTGGGGGAATGCCCTAGCGAGGACCTGGCCAAGAGCATAAGATCTCTAGGTAGGAGGGACGCCAGGCTCGCGACACAACTGCTCACGGGCCATGGGGATCTCAACTATCACCTGCACAAATTGGGCCGTAGCGATACGCCCAGCTGTAGGTTGTGCGGTGAAGAGGAGGAAACTAGCCTCCACATTCTTGGGAATTGCCCAGCACTGGTCGGACCAAGAACACGTCTGCTGGGCTCAGGTTTTCTAGAACCGAACCAGGTGAGGCAGCTGCCTGTGGGGGATCTGCTCCGCTTTTGGAAGGAAGCAGGGCCCCGCTAGGGCAGCTGATAACGGGGAGACACAATGGATTCGGTCTAAGTGCCAAAGTGGGCTTCGCAGGAGGACCGCCCCCGTCACTACTATTATTATCTATTATTATTAACACTCATCAATGCCATAATAATGGATCTAACCAACGACATGGAGGACATCATCGAATACCTCACACACACACGGGATGCAACAATTATGACGCACCTACTGCCTGTCGATCAAATAATCCAAGAATTGGACGAAGCTACCCTACAGTTGGCAAAAGAAAAGCATTTCCCTTTCAAAGTGGAACTTGGAAATTGGCGAACCATCGTAAAATACGTAAAAACAAGCGCATATTTCAGCAGCCCTTTTGTATATACGATCCTGAAATTTCCAATGATTACTCAACCGGAGTACGATATTGTCAACGTGATACTGCTGCCTGTACACGAGCATGGCAACGTATTCACGATAGCAAAAATTACACACCCGACATTGAAAATTGACAAAGCAAATCGCCACTACCTCGTGTTAAAGGAACACGAGCTAAGCACATGCGTACAGGAACGTGATATCTACACTTGCGACCAAGGTCAACCCATCTACCACGTGCAAGAAAATGCACCTTGCGAAGTGCAAACATATATAGAAATAACTGATAAAAAATGCGAAACTCGACACCTCGTAACAAACGAAACGATTTGGATAACTCTAACAGAGCCAAGGGCTTGGCTATTTTCGACGGCAAAGGAGCAGGAGATAACAGTAACCTGCGCGGAATCAACAGGAAGAAAAGCACACTCTCAATCGATCGGGAAAGATAACATTGAATGTTGGATGTTTCCTGACCTCAAGATTCGTCATACTACGAGCACCGGAACGAGAGATAACGCACCAGATCGTAGCTCACGTGCCCGGCTACAATCTCTCGCGACTCCGCGAAGAGGATAAGAGAAGATTAAAATTAGTGCCGGTACCTCAGTTACAAAAAGTGATAAAAGACTCTAACGAACTAACGGCACTTAGCCAAAGTTTAGACGAAATAACGTCTCAAACAGACAACACTAACTTTATAGAGACAATTGCGTATCCAATAGGATCGGCAACACTAATAACCATAGTAATCATTAGTATTGTAATTATTATTGTAATAGTTAATAAGCGTAGGAAAACTAAATTTATAAGCAATCCGATATACGAGGGCTCGATACAGTCTTAAGCTAACAGCGAAAACTCAGTCCCCTCATTTTCTTTTTATCAGGGGGGAGGGATGTTATGAGTGACACACTCATAACGATAAAAAAGGTGTCAGTAGCACGATGACGTAAGTCGGTCAGCTGCAGCAGTCAGCATCGAGCGCATCGCGCGAGGTTTCGCGCAATCCGCTCGACAATTAGCGCAATGCTCCTTAGACAGCACTTGCTATCTAAGCAATAATTTGGAATACTGACCGATTTACGCAATTTTCCCCTTTCGATCCAACTACCGAATTATCGGATATATAAACCGGCGAAAGAAGGTGAGGAACAGGTCAATCCGAAGTAGACAAACTAAAACAACACACTGACAACAAACAAGACGACACTCTGCTTTGCGGGGTCGTGTATCGCCGATATAACTCATTGTAAATACACACCCACGACACTCTGCTTTGCGGGGTCGTGGACAACGAGCTCATAGACGCGACACTCTGCCTTGCGGGGTCGCGATCTATTCACTGTAAACGAATACAAGAATAAAAGTGTTCAATACAAATAACGGTGTAAGTGACCAAATACCTTCCTCGCGAGATCTCTGGCAGCGATCCCAAATCGTACTCACAACGAGGGGTACAACACTATCCAATTATCCAAAAGTCACGGTACGACTGCTACAGAATATTACTGCTTACTGCAGAAGATCTACGGAATCGACGGACAACTGATAGTATCAAGATTACGGAAACAGTCATAATCACATCAAATCTTAGCTCTCAGAAATATACAGATTTCAGAAATATACAGATTTCAATAGTGAGTAAAAAGTTCACCAAAACACGTACTTAAGATGTTTATTTTTCGATATTTACGTCTGATTGCTGTATTGTGGAAAAGTCCGTATTATTATCACTATTCTTAAGTTTTGTAGAAAACATACTAGTTTTTTAAAATTTTCTGAAAAAAATTTTTTTCACAGTTAATGAAAATGTTTCTGTTTTAGCGAATCAACCCTATATGCTCATGTGTTAAAAGTGTAAAGTTCGAACCTGAATATCTAAAAAATGAGCCCCGATTCCTACCTTCAAATAAATATCATTAAATCTTAATTAACCTGCAAAGCTAAAATTCTAAATTTTTAAAGAAAACGATTTTTTGAGAGAATTACCTTAAACAAATAAGGCGAAAATTTTTAGCAAAAATTGAAAAAAATTTTTTAGTGCGGCCATTTTGTTAATATTAATTTTTTACATTTTCACCAGGGTTGGAACAAACAAATTTTTTTATACATTATAAATGTCGTCTGATAATACTGTATAGTTTTAATATATTTGGTGTAATACATTTATTTTTTTAAATTCCTAAAAAATTGTCCATTTTTTGGCCGTTTACAGGAAACAACGCCCTTAAAGTATGTAAATGTTTAATCTTTTGTTTAATGATAATAAAACTTCTTTTTTTTTTAAATCATTATCCTGATTTTTCAAATCCCACTGTTAACAATAACTATAACAGTATACGTATAACGTGTCCTTATATTATTAAATTCCTTATTTTTATAACAAATTACAATTAAAAATATATTATATATATGTGTGTGTGTGTGTGTGTGTGTGTGTGTGTGTGTGTGTGTGTGTGTGTGTGTGTGTGTGTGTGTGTGTGTGTGTGTGTGTGTGTGTGTGTGTGTGTGTGTGTGTGTGTGTGTGTGTGTGTGTGTGTGTGTGTGTGTGTGTGTAAACATTTGTATAAATGTTATATGTAAAAGTTAATATTAATTTAGCAATACCATACCAGATCCGACTGGGTGTATTCGACCACATGCAGCACCAAGATCTCTATCTTTTTTCATCAGATCCACCAAAACTTTAACAGCAGCAGGCCGAAAATCGATGTCTCCATCCAATGTAAGAATGTACGTGTTCTCAGCAATAGACTCTTTCCGATCTGCATCGATTGGTAGTCCCATTAAACGATAGCCCAAAAGATAATACATATACATGACCTGAAAAAATTAAACAGGGATGCTATTCCGTAACCTTACTTACCGACAACTGTCGATATTGTTAAGTGTTTTTGCGCACGTATTTTAATGTATGAAAAAATATGCGCAACGACACTTAACGACATTGATAGTTGTGAACATCGGTAAGTGATTAGGGAATGGCACCCCTGGATATTTTTTAGCTTTCCTTTCGAAACTTTACAATTAAATTTCTCTCTAATAAAGATTTATGCATTTATTTTTATTTATCACTTTGTTCTTATTCTCAAATTATCACATGTATGCATACCCGCACGTTTATATTAAACTTTTATTAGAGAAAAACTTGATGTGCGTTTATTTCTCATACTTGACTCCACCGTTTCCTGTGTCGAATCTTGTTTTTATCCTTCAGGTGAACTACTAGCTTGGTTTCTCCAGGTAATGTCCACACGAGACGACCCCCATAAGGCGTCGGATATTTAGTGGGTGGTGAATAAGGCATACGCAAACTCTCTACATTCCTTTGAACCGTCTCCACTAGCGTGATCACATATTGATTAACTTGCGTTTCATTTTCATCGTGATTGCACAAACCATCGCAGCCGTGCATGCAGCAAAATGCATCGTCGAAAAAAATGTGCGCTGTACATTTTCAAAAGCACATATATTATATTTTTAATTATATTATTACATATAATCCTTTTTAATCTTTCAGATATAATTATCTATATCAATTGCGAAACTTACTTTCCAATTCATAATAATCCTCAATGTGAATCTTGTAATATTCCTGTGTGACGCGTATCGCACATTGATTCTGGTCCAATCGCAGAATACTGCCTACCAAATGATTCATCTCGTTCTTCTCTTCATGCCACATTGTAGCGCACGCGTAAATACTTGTGACTCGATCTTTACGTTTATTGAATACATCTAAGTCATCTTTGTCAAAGTTTTGTTCAACTATTTCAACATTTAAGCTAATATCAGTAGCTTCGAGTTTTAGATTGCCATTCTAAAATTCCAATTGACTATAATAATAAATGTGGATAAATTTCTGAAAACGACATACCTTCGATTTTTTAAAACTGTGTTTTTTTATGTATTTTGACACGCTGATTACAAATATGATAGTGAAAATTGGCTCAAATTTGATTTTTATGGTGAAAACCATAAAAATCACAGTTTTTTTCATTTATTTCCATAAATAATGGAAATTTCAAAAAATACTTCAGATAAAAGTTGTAAATCTCACCGAAATACACATTTTATGTTCTATGGATTTTTGCCATAAAGACAATAGTTTTTAAGAAAAACGGCGTTAAATGTTCAAAACTTCATATAACTCTTCCAACACAAATCAACCGACACTTCTTTGCTATAGCGAAGCACACACACACACACACACACACACACACGCACGCACGCACGCACGCACGCACGCACGCACGCACGCACGCACGCACACACACACACACACGGGAGTGCAAGGGAGGCTTTACTCTCGCACCCACCCCGTCGGTACGGGTGCACTAAAAAGTCGCAAACCCATGTGATACAGTACAAAATGGACCTCGCTACGCCTAGAAGGTCGCAAACCCATATAGTACATACAGTACAAGCGTGGACGTCGTTTCGCTCTGTAAGAAAGGCGGGGAGGAGGAAGGGGTATGGGTGAACCTCGCAACGTAAGGAAAATCGCAAACTCATGTAATATAGAAAACACGTAGGCAAAAAAGAGGTTTTGCCGCACCTCCTTCCATTATTAATTAACAAAATTAACTAATAAAACTCGAATTGTGTTAAATGAGTTTTATGAAGTTTTGAATATTTAACGTCATTTTTCTCAAAAACTATTGTCTTTATGGCAAAAATCAATAGAACATAAAATATGTATTTCAATAAGATGTACAACTTTTATTTGAAGTATTTTTTTTTAATTTTCATTATTTACGAAAATAAACGGAAAAAATTGATTTTTATGGTTTTTTTCATTTTCGCCATTAAAATCAAATTTGCGCCAATTTTCACTATTATATTCGTAATCAGCGTGCCAAAATACGTAAGAATACACAAAAAAAACGGAGGTTTCAAAAAAATCGGAGGTATGTCGCGTTCGGAAGTATAGCCATAAATGTAATTATAAATAATAATAATATAATAATAAATAAAGCAAATAATAATCATTTAACTCTTTACTGGAAGTTGAGTGTCTTCGTCTTTCTCCTCGTGATCTTGATCGATATTTTCATTCTGCGTCCTTCTATTTAAGGCTAAACATTGATCAATCATAAGCGAATCATAAGTAATTATAGAGAAGATTCTTTCTGCTAGCGCTAGTCTTTCGTTTTCGGTGGTCCACAGGTGCATCGTGATCCATATCTGTGATGCAAGCCATATCAACCAGAACCAAATGTACCAGCCAGAAAGAAATTGATTCCAATTTCCAAAGAGAAATTCCTCAAAGAAAAGATAGTCTGAGGTAACTTTATGAAAAGCACAGTTATCTTTGTTCCTAAAGGTGCACAATGTCACGATTAAACACACTGCTCCCGGGGTAGCCAGATTTATTGGAAATGCAAAACCAAATTGATGCATATGGGTTCTGTAAGCGAATTTGCCTAAAAACGTCGAAAAAATTAAAATTAGGATTAAAAGTGCTCTTAAATTTAAATAGATAAGAAACAATGCAGGAGTTGAAATATTTAATTATTCACTCAAAATAACATCGCATAAAAACATGCAAAAAATAATATCTATAAGTTTAAAAATGCTTTTCATATAATGAAAATTTTTAAAAAGTTGCAAAAACAAGTATAATAAAATAAGTAATTAAGAGATTATATGGTGAGAATTCTTCTTAGAATTCTTTATATAAATGTTTTTATATACATGTATATATTTTTTAGAATTTGTATATGTATACGTAATTATTCCACACGGCTCCACTTTCAAATAGACTAAAATTTTTTATAATGCTTCTTATGCTTAATTAGAGAGTAATGTAAATAATAATTTTAAGTCAACATGTAAATAACAATTTTAAATCAAGCCTCTATACATAAACATTACATGTAAACATTAAATTACGAGTACGCACCTACTCACATACATACCGTAATGTTTACAAGTAATGTTTACGTACAAAGAGACTTTGAAATAAATGTTCAGTACACAAACGACTCGTAGTGTATTGAGCTCGTATATGAAATTTTCAAAATGCCGCGCAGACATTTGAACGCATTTGAAACAACATTTAAGATGTCGACATTTAAGAAGTCGCAAGGAACAGCCGTGAGCGCGCGCGTGACGAACCGCGGGATCCTTACCTTTACTGTAAAACACATACACACACACGCAAACGTGTGCGCACGCAATGTGCACAATTCGACCGCCATCTTCCACATGGTGCACATTGGATAACGCGCTAATGCCGGCGGTAAGCGTCATTTAAAAAGAAATGTAAGGTTGACTTTGTAACTTAGTTAAAAGGGTGTAAAAAAATTGTTGAAAAAACGTTGTAAACAATTTCAGCAATTCCAAGAATGATAAATACGTGGAATAAAAATGTTTTATTCTATAAACGTTAGCGTTTATTACTAGGGAGTAATCATACTATAAAACTTTGCTTTAGCAATGTGATTGAATCTTTCTTCATAACAGTACATTGAACTAAATAAAAACCATAAAATATGTGATTTTTTACGTAATCTTTGAACGCGATTTATTGTTAGAAAAAGTAAATTTGTGAAAAAACTAATAACAGCATTCAAAAGTGCAAACTTTCAGCTTTCCAACGCTTTTTTGTTGAGCGCTGTACGTTGATCTTTTCACGAGTAACAAACAATGAAAGTCAAAATGACCATTTTTTCTTAAAATCTCAATAACTCGGTCAAAAAAATCGTAACAGCAATCAACAACCACTCAAAATAAAGAGAAAAGATCCCGCTCTAAGATGCAAGTAACAAAAATTCTCTACGATTTTTTTCACGCGAGATGCACCGCAGCAAATTCGCATAAAAAATTTTTATTTTAACGGGTCAAGCTTCATCATTGTGCCACGTTGGTGATAAAAAAAGATAACTAAAATCGCCAAAAAGCGTTTGAAAGAAGAAGTTTCAAGCTTTAAAACGCTTTTTGGATTTTGTTTCTACGATGATTTTTCGCTGAGTTCCAGAGTTTGCTGAGTTTGAAAATAGCCTAAATTTTCGGTATATAAAAAGTGTTCCCTATTTTTTTTTTTTAGTAGTATTTTGATTGAGTAGTATTTTTGAGTAGTATACCCTATTTTAAGTTAAAATTTCGCGGATCTAGCGAAAAATCACTAAAACGCATATATGACCATAGAGCATACTCATGTTGCTGTATTTCTTTTTTGTTTATTGTTTATAAGTTTTTTGTACTTCTCCCGACTAAAAATGGTTATTTACATTACTTTTTAACAATAAGAATTAAGCCATTACAAAAAATCTCATTTGGAGATAGGGCGCCGTGGTTCGGAATAATTACCATATATACATATGTATATACATGTAATGTACACACACACACACACACACACACACACACACACACACACACACACACACACACACACACACACACACACACACACACACACACACACACACACACACACACACACACACACACACACACATATATATATGTATTAAACATTTTTTCGATTTCTTGTACCAATTAAAAGAACTTCAAAAAATCCTGAGAAAGTCTACATCTTTCCTACATTAAAAAAAATTTATTTTCAAAAATTTTGGTAAACTTTTAAATCATAAAAAATTCTTAAAAATATCAATATGAAGTGTTATAAGAATTTTTTAGCACGGTAGATTCAAATCGCGTCATTTCAACGTTACATTACATATTGAAATATCTTTTAAATATCGCTTACAATTAGTTACTTTTGGATTTTTATGCGTACAAAGGAATTTTTGATTTTGATTTTGAGTTTTAGATTTGTACAAAGGTTTCCTCTTTATATATCTCTTAATGCATCTTTATATTAGGTAAATTTTTATATTATGTAAATTATAACATATAATATATAGCTTATCTCGACTTACAAGACTGATACATTGTCATGGCGCAAATAGCTTGAATCCCAAAAATATAAAGAGGTGTAGATGTAGTAAATTTCGGTGAGAAGAAACTCTTTACATCTATTCCTTTCCATACATTAATAACGAGAGCACCTGTAATAAAAATAAATATTCTCCAAAGGGAGACATATCCTTGTATGACGTGCTGACTTGATTGAAGATCTTCTTTCACATGAGATAAGAATCGCATTAAACCTGTTTTAATCATTGGAAGATAACAATTTATCTTTTCGATATTTGACCACCTCGATACGATACTATACACGAATTTAACTCTATCACATGTCACGTAAGAATTCTGACTTTGTTGAAATTGTATTTTGAAGATAAAATACTCGCGATAAAAAAGTAGATATTTAAGAATACATTTATCGATTACGAGATAAATTTTTTTTTCTCTCTCTCTTCTATTTTTCTTTCCTTTTTACATAAAATTAGTGCTTGGAATTATCTATGGTACGTACCAATGTTACTATGCAATGATATAAAATTGCTCCACCACCGACATGAACACAATATGAGAGCAATGGGAGAAATCCACATTAATGTTTCATCGACATCATGCTTGATACTAAGGATTAAAGGCCATAACATTCCGCCGACTTGGCCAATCAATGCCAGTGCATCAAAAATTCTTAGCAATCTTAGTTTGCTTGCCGATACATTCCAGTTTTCTTTATTTCGCGAGAGTAGGTCTATTAAATATTAATAATTATAGATATTTATAGTAAGAAAAATCTCATAAAATCGCTATAATAAATATGAAAGTCTTATTCAATCGTTCAATTTTCAAGTGAGTCGATCAATTATAAGCATCAAATAATTATGTAAATATTTAAATATTGTCATCGCCGACTGGAGTTCATCGCCGTTACCAAATTCAAAAACTGCATCAATTGTAAAAAAAATGGCATGTGTAATTATGCATGATGTACGTACATATAATCTGCACCTCAATATCATATCACAAATATTGAGGCAATCGTCTAAAGTCTAAAGTAATATTTAAATATATAATTTTACATTTTTCAGTTATATATAAATAGGAATTATTAATTATATATATATATATATATATATATATATTAATTATATATATATATATATTAATATATATATTAAATACATTATATATTAATTTACCGAGATGTAAATGTGACAGTAAAAATTTTATTTCGTAGTTGCAGTATCATCAGAAAGATAAGCGATTTAGATTCAAAGTGTTAAGTAACAATAAATAGTAAATGACAAAGTAAATTCCTTTAAAATTAAGAAATTATAATTGAATGAAAAAATTGTCATTGAAATTTGCTCTAATTATTTTTTATAATCTTTTGTGACCTCATAAATTAATTATGTGCACTTACTCAACAGGCCTGGGATAAAACATAGGCAACAGAATATAACAGCACCTTGCACCACACCGATCCCCGGTAGAATAACAAAAGTTAGTAGCACTAAACCAATTGAATGGAGCGTGTCCATTAGGATCATGAATAAAATGTTTCGTTTCTTTGGCATTCTTGGTTTCCTTTTGAATAGATGGTGCAACAAGGTGTTTAAAACTCCAATGCATTCCGGCACAAGAAATATAAAAATCAGACACCATGTCCATTTTATATGGTTTATTTCATTCTGCGTATATTCGGTAAAAGATTCCTCTAGTTCTAAGAAATATAGAAGTTTAATGTAAAAAAAATATACGCAATAAAAAAACAGTTTAGCTCTGAACTCTTGTGAGGTAATAGGATATATGTATAACATGATAATAAAATATTCGAACGATAATCTTTACAATATCTCTTCAATGTTAGATTTAAAAAAATGCAAACTATCTTTTCTAAACTAATTTCAATTTGACCCAACAGAGTGTATTTAATCATTTTAAATTAAAAATATAATATTTCCTGTGTGTATATAATATAATCTCAGTAAGTAAAGAACATTGAACCAACCTTTTAAAATATTTTATGTGGATTTTATAAACATTGACATAAGATTTTACACACGTTTTTGAATTTAACATTCGTCAATTTAATATTTTACTGAAATATTTTTTATAATAACATTGTATACAACATTAAGAATTACATATTTAAAAACATTGCGTGGTATAAAATATCAATATAATAACGTGATATCTTGCTTACTGAGATATTTTTCCTATGTTTACAATAAAATTATTTAATTCGATTTTCCAATTAGATTGTGATACAATAATTATTTGCATTTTAAAGAAATTTTGAATCTCTCGTGAAAAATTTTACTTTATTATTTCGTACACAATATGCTTCAATGTAAAATTTTTAGCTTTAAAATTACATTTTCTTGACAAATTAAAAAAATTTTGCACTTTACTTCTGCGATATAAGAAATGTAAAAATATTAATATTTTTTTTACTTATATAGTTGTTCTAAATAAAAATTTTACCTAAATTATGATTACAAGCAGACATCGATTGATTTTTCCGTAGCTGGGCAGTGGCCAATAGAATGGCAAATTTAGATGCAATACCACTGCACAAAACAATACTGAATAGCAATCCATAAATTAACACCTTTAGGATCCAAATGACAATCTCAAAAAATCTGTTATTTCGCATAGATCCACTTTCTGGGGGAGGAGGAAGACATTCAAACACGTCCCACGGTGGAACATCGTTCTGTAAACTAAAGGCACGTAATCCGACAATAAGTTTAACATTTTTCAACGGCAATCTTCCATTATTTGCTTACTATTATCTCATCTTTTTTCCCGTTTTATACATTTTTATACTTTTTAAATATTGTTTTACGGTATTATTTCTTCCTCTTTTTCTCGACATACTCTTTATTCATTAAAAAAGGCTATTTTATTTCACAAAAACAAGATTCTCTCGTATTTTTTTATCAATACTGCGTTTATATGAAAATTTACATCTTTATACGATGCAATAACTTTATAAGAGGTAGATATAATCTCTCTCTCTCTCTCTCTCTCTCTCAAAAAATTCCATAACTAGTAATTTTAAAACGAAAATGGATAAAACTAATGTTTTTCAAATGTTAAAAAGTAAAATCAGCTCACTTTTTAATATAAGACATTGAATTTTCCTATACAATCCAGATAGTAAAATATTTATAAGGAAAATATTTATGATAAATATTTTGTACATATTTTTATGTCCGAGTTTGTCAGATATAAAAAAAATTATGATAAACACAATACATTTATGAAAATATTTAAAATAAATATTTATACCATTATTATCAAATATAAAAAATATTTTAAGTTCATATACCATAAATATTTTTCAGTAAATTTTAAAAATATATTCTATGTTGATATTTTTGTATCATTTCTAAATGGTTTATGAAAATAATTATATAATCTTTAAAAAATATTTTTTAAAAATAAATTTGTAAAATATTTATAAATATTTATAATATTTTGTGCCATCTGGGAAATGCCAAATATTATATTTTTCATGCAGAGTTATTATCTCAAACTATATTTATTCTATTTAACTAATTATAATTTGTAATTCGTTTTATTTTACTTATTTTTAAACAGTCATACGATATTGGAAAATTTAATTCTCTAAATATACACATACTTATCTTTTTCAGTTTCGTCGAATTCGGAGTTACTATCGTCAAAGACACTAATCCTCGGTTCGTTTTCTCGATTTATCGGCAACATATTTGCAAATCCTGCGACAACTTGATCGTGACAACGGTCTAAATTGATATAATATAAATGCGGTACATTTTTTAGGTGCGTCATCGATCAACAAAGTATTATCATCGGTGCCACGGTGATAAGACTAGATAAGATTTAATTAGGGACCAATATTCGGAAACCAAAGTATTGACCTATTTTCGCATATGCTACTATTTAAGTTATAATTTAAGTTATATTATTTAATGTTATAATTATCGATTATTGTTAAGCTAATTGTAAGTCACTTAAGACTTGTATATTGTATAAATTAAAAAAAAAAAACTTACATATAACTCTAGAAAGTGTACGACATATTTATTCATTAGTATCAAGAAATATTCTACAATTGTTTTTTTTTTTTATTTAATGTTCCACAGTTAATGTACATAAATTCAAGTTTTAACACTTCATTAATGTTATATTTAGGAAAAATCAATACTTTATTATTACATAATATTGAAAAAACATTTGCATGATAACTTTATGCTGAAAACCAAATGATAAGAAAATAGTATACATATCCCTAACATAAACCATATTTATTAACTTGTTGTACCATGTGTAATGTATACATATCACCAAATGCTTATTTTGTGATGCCAATAATACCACAAGCAAGACGAGCGCCAGCATTACCAGTTGTTTTTGACAACTCGTGACCACCCTGTCCTAAATCATCAGGATCAGCATGGACCTAAAATTTAGGGAAAATAAATAAACGTTTATTAGACAAATAAAAAACAAAATAAGTAAAAAAATTCTTTAACAATACATAACAATATATGAAAAAATTACTCATTTATTTTACAGTCAAATATAAATAAATTTGTTTCATTGCACATAAACTTTCTGATAGTCTCTATTACTAACATCCTAAAAGTGATATAGTTATATACTTATTATAAAGCTAATATATTATAAAATTATATGACTACTTATCAATATTAAACATATATTAAACATTATATTCTTATAACATATTGAATAAATGCATAATAATATATTGTATAACAAGTGTGGTGAGTCGCCTATTGCCCATAAACGAGGAAAATGGATGCACAAACCGAAGGAGAATGCATTCACCCACACGAGTAATAACTAATCTGGACATGTCATACATACACACAATATACTATTATGTATTTATTTATACGTTATAATAGTAGTATATTATTCAATATTTTGTTACCCATGCGCGAAAGTGTGATCCTTAAGTATGAATTGACAGGTAAAAAGACCACACCCAGTGCACAGATAACAAAAATTATATTTATATAATTTTGCAAAGCCATTAACAATTATAATATTAAAGATTAAGAATTGGAATAGTTCATAGGTTATAATCTGACAAAAAGTATAAGTTAAACAAAATTTGAAAAACTTGTAATATATACCACAAGAGTTCGTCCAATGATACTATGGTTTCCACAGAGTTGAATCTTTGAGTCGGTAAGTTCAACATTTGCGATGCCATCAGGACCAGCTCTCACATTTCCTAAATCTCCAATATGACGTTCAACATGATCTGGGCCACCATGATCCTTTCCTAATGGATTGAAATGAGCTCCTGCACTTGTGCAACCTGTAAAAAAAAGAGAAATTACTTTATTTTTCACACAAACTGGTGTTGGAAAAAGATTTTGTACTATGTTTTATTTAAACTATATGTACTTTATAAAAAAAGAGTATAGTTTTAATAACTTATATATATATATATATATAAATTTTTCAATAAATTATTCTAATATTAAATTATTAAATAAAAGAAAACATTATAATCATAAAAAATCTTTTTAGTAAATAAAGCTTTAGTAAATTAATACGATAAAACATTATATGTATAAGTGGAAGTCAACTTGTTAAGATCTTTTGAATATTTTGAAAAAATGTACTTAAAATTAAAAATTTGATATAAAAAATTAAAATTTTGTATGTATAACAATTAAAATTACAATTACAAATTAAAAATTAAAGTCATTTTATTAGAAAGCCTATAGAAAAAAATATACAAAATTATACATACGGAACATCATACATATTCTCAACACGATCATACATATTCTCAAACACGAGTAAACAGATATCCATGTCTCATATGTTCTTTCTCAATCAGCTTGTTATCAACTTTACAGAAGCAAAAAAAATAAGAAAAGATAAAATATAATAAGCTTGATAAACATTTCAGTCTTTCATACTTTAATTTTAAATTATGTAATGTCTTAAATTATATCATAAATGCAACATCTCATGATATTTATATTAGATTTGAATCAAACATACCATTAGTGTTGTCGCCAAATTCATGAACATGAAATCCATGCAGACCTGGTTGCAAACCAGAAATCTGTCCAGTCACTTTTACTGTATTCACATTTGCCTGCAAATCTAACTCTTACTAAATTTGTCAAGGAATCAAAATATATATTACATTTATAAATATTAAACATTGTATCAAGTTAAAACTTTCGTATTCTCATTGAAAATTTAATTAGACAAATTAAAAGATATAAAATTATTTTGGTACAATCCAGCACAATTCATTTCCATGTATAATAAAAAAATGTAGAATATATCGAGGAAAAAGTATTATTAAGTATATCATTATGTGAAAAATCATTCAAGCTTGTGATAAGAAATATATACATATTCCATATGTTGATGTAGTATTTGAATAATTTAGTGGAACCTGATTAGAATTTTCAAGAAATTATTAAGCTTAAGTACGCCAAACAATGACAAAAACGAAGATAAATTAAAAGATTTAAAAAAATTTACCGTTTGTTCAAAATACAAGGTTCCCTTAACAGGTTCTCCTTGAAGGACACAGACTGCCTTAGTTATCGACATCGTGAATATATTCCTGTCTGCTCGAGCAAATCCTCTAATCCCGAACTTCTGAACAATTGACGACAAACTGCGCGATAATTTACGGCTTACGTGAATTAAATAATCAAAATGCTGAATCACGAATCAAATGAGGAAAAACAGCTGACGTATAATATATACGTCGTCAATGGCTGCGTTCAGCGGAGAGTGTAGCGGTAGAACTGTTGTAAAATTCTTTTATGATTGGCTTAGGGCCACTTGCACCAAGCTCTTTAGCTGAAAACAATTTTATTTTTCTAATAATTTCACTTTGCAAAGGGTGTTCGATGAGTAATCGTTTGTTGGTCGCAAATATAATAACGAAAACGTTTGGTGGTCAACCGTTTTCGTAAAAATGAGAAAAAACCGTTTTTGAATGGCATCGTTGCAAAATTCCCTAGACAAATATTATTTTTCATACAAATTCACTTTTAAAGAACATTTTTTAAATATCAATATTTAATTTAAAATTTATAGTAGTTGTACATGTTGAAATTTTATTTCTTGTTTTTATTTTTTTTTATTATTTTTTAATTTATTTATTTTCTTTAATCTTATAATTTCTTTTATTAATTTTATAAATTTTATAAACTCTTATCAAATAAAAGTGTTTAAATTAATTGTTGTTACCCTCACAGCACATTAAGGGGTTACACCAACCTAGCGGAAAAAAAAATTCGATTTTTTTTAAATTACATTTTCTTGAAGCTTCAAGTTTCGAGAATATATCCTGAAAGTTTTATGTTGATATCTGAAAAAATGCCGGAATTACAGAGAGTTGAGTAAAACGGGATCGAGCGTTCGAGTGCTCGAATTGGAGCAATATCAACATAAATCGCCACTGAACGATGATGTGATTAAAGCCATTCGTCCAATATTTGAAAACAACTTTCTAGTGATAATTTACTGGAGAAATGCGTCGGTGGATTTACGCAAAACGTTAACGAAAGTTTGAACAATCTGATTTGGCGCATAGCGCCAAAAGTGCAGCACAGCGGTGCACACGTTGTGCAAATTGCTGCCAATATTGCTGCATACACATTTAATGAAGATGCTGCCGCATATTTATTAATGATAATAAAAGAATTGTGCTGCATATTGCGAAAATCAAGACCGAGCGCGCATCAATGTGGCCGAAGTACGAGCGCAGAAGGCGACGCGCGATGAAAAGATTGCTCGCTGTCAACAAAAGTCTTCACAAAGCACTGCTGTTATTGATGTGGAAGGAATCTCATATGGCCCCAGAATTGTCGACTAGAGGTAAAGTGCAAAATTCGGCTATTAACAATAGTAGAACTAAACTTGAAACTTTAAACGCGTTTTTTTCAAAACATGGTTTTCAAAGTCGGTGACCACCAGATCTCAAAAACTAATGGATGGATCGTTTTCAAATTTTTACACAATACTCTCAGAAACATTCTTTTGTCGGTGACGATCTATTTTTTTTTAATCGGTCTTCATTAAAAAATAAACAAATGAAAAGGACAAAAATTTTTCGTTTTTTTTTTTTAATTTTAACTTCAACTCATCGCCATTTTGTAACAAACGATAAAATCGACAATCGGCGATCGTCACCGACAAACCACTACTGTTAACTTAAAAACACCATTTTGTTTTTTTGTTTCAGATGGATCGTTTAGACGGGACAGTGGTCACCGCAAAATGCGTTTTTCCAAACCTCAGTGTCGGCGGCCATATTTCTGCTTTCCGTCGCCATTGTTTAATAAAAAAATTTTTTTTATATTGTCGAAACATAAGTCAATAATCACCCAAAATTTCATTTAATTCCCACTACCCGTTTAGGAGGAATAAAATATCAAAGTTAGGCCTGTTTTTCGACCGTCTAGGTTGGTGTAACCCCTTAATAGCGTTTTCTACTGGGAAAACTGATGTAGCACCAACGCTGCGGTAGATTTCGATGAAAACTCCACTAGCGCAATAACCCACACAGCACACTTTATCCTAGGGATGTCCCTGGGATGTCATTTTGAAATATCGCAATATCGTTGGATATCCGTGGACCGTCTGCGATATCCGAGGGATATCCAAGGGATGCACAAATGTCCACCGATTTGACATCCTGTAGATATCTCAAACGATATCCAGAGGATGTCCAAGAGATTTCCTGAGATATCGTAATATACCCTAGTGAAAAAATTTGTCAGAATTAAAAATATTTTTTTCAGGATTTCTGATAAATGTTTCGATTTTTTATAATTGAAACGTTTCTCGGAAAAACTTTAAAAATAAAAAATTTTGATTAATTTAAAAAATTTTTGAATATTTCTAAGTATTTTTGAGAGTTTCTAAGAATTGAAAAAAACTTGAACAAAAAAATTCTAATTATTTTTACAGCAATTTTGTAAGAGAAAGAAGACTATAATGGGTGCTTTCCATTTAATGACACAAGTCGACACAAGTGTCGTTCTATCTTTGTTACAGTCGGACCTCTCATTTAGCATAGCCACGGGACCAAATATGATAAATAAGAGGTTCGTGTTAGCGCCGCCCAAAACAGGGCCGTGCGTACATGTCGTCAGATCTAGTTTCAAATTGTGGAGGTTAGAATGTGATTCTTGCATTGGCAAGTACGTATGTACGGACCTGATGCAGACAACTGCGCATCGAGTACACGCAACGACTGTGATCACGTGGTATACTAAACGGAGGTTTTTCGTATGCTAAATGAGAGTATGCTAAATGGAAGTTCCGACTGTACTCATTAAACATAAAAAAAGATAGAACAATGCTTGTGTCGACTTGTGTATTGTGTTACTAAATGGAAAGCACTCTTTGGTCGGTATTCATAGTCAAATCTTATTTTAAGATCGTCTCAAGCAATGTCTTAAGATGCTAATACGGCTCTGTGATTGGTTCGGCTCAGTGGATGGCATCTTAAAACAGTACTTAAGATGATCTTAAATATAAGATCCGACTATGAATACCGGCCTTTGTCAGTAGAACATTAAACACTGACAATATGTGAACTTATTTTTAAGCTTTATGCTAATAGCGTTTTCGATGTGCTGACTCGACCCGACTCTGAGTCAATGGTTTGTTCTTTTTCACTGCAAAAAAAGTGATAAACTGTGCAAGAAATGAAAATAAAAGGAACAGATCATTGACCCGGAGTCGGGTCAAGTCAACAAATCAAAAACGCTATTAAAGGTTATTGCGATGTATTAGGCCCGGTTCCACAACTCACCAATCCACAACTGACCAATCGTATTTGTTAATTTTGCTTAACGACAAATACGATTGGTCAATTCCAATGGAATAATCGGCCAGTTAATTTAACCGTGAGTTGTGGAACCTTGCCTTATATAGGGTGCGTTCCGAAATCTACTGACAGTACTGACAGTACTGCTACTGAAGTTACTGGGTTTGAGCTGTTCCGAAACGCCAGTGAATACTGGCAACACTAAAAAACGGAATGCGTTTACAGTCAAACCAGCAACTGTTGATGCCATCATAAAAACCTAACTTTATACAATCTAATTATGGCAAATGTCAATGCAATTATAATTGCAGTGCAAGGTATTGTGAATGTTATTAATAGTGACAGTGACAGTTCATCAGACGATGAGGAAGAAATTCTAAATGTCTTAAACATGATTACTAAGCGTAGACCATTGGAATTAAGGCCACGCATAAAAAATTATATTGAAAATGTTATTGCTTTACTTTCGGATGAAGGATTCAAAGCACATTTTAGGTAGGAATTATAATAAAAAAATAGAATTTCTCTATTATTTCATTATTGAACAAAATATTGTGTGATATAATCATCGCGTGATTTTCAGAAACACTTCATAAATGTTATTGTCGCCATCAATAAGTTCGTATCGAACAGTTTCCATTGTTACAATTAATTTTTTAACAATCTCGTCAATTTTAATTATACACATTAATGTACGGCGGACGGCGGCCATATGCTTTACTGAATTTGCACTACCTCCGGACAATGTGTAAAATTAGCCGGAAGTCAGTAATTCCCTAGGGTCTATTTTTGTAGAATAGATAGTAATTTACAGTTGCTGACAGCACGCTGAAAACGATTTCGGAACGAAAAAACAGTACTGTCAGTACTGGCAGTAGATTTCGGAACGCACCCATAATGTAAAACATTATGCTAGTTACTTGCTAGTTTGAAGAAAAATGGCGGACGTAAGAATACCTACTTTTTTAGTGCTCTATAAGAACTGACTATTAATCTGTTCTTTCTAGCTGCACTGTTGCACCGGTGCAATAAGTTAAAGTAATGGGGCTCGATTCTTGAATTCATTCGCAAGAAAACGTATGCGCAAATACCCGCTCTAACAGAAAAGTTGCAAGTTTATTGGTTGAAAGCTATACGATAGCCAATAAATTTTCAACTTTTCTGTAAGAACAGAATTTGCGAATACGTTTCTTTTGCGAATGAATTCAAGAATAGGGGCCATGGTCTGTTCTTTCTATCTGCACTGTTGCAATAAGTTAGAATGAGAAAAAATATACTTGTCTTACTTTAACTTATTGCACCGGTGCAACAGTGCAGTTAGAAAGAACAGACCATAAGACAAGTATATTTTTTCTCATTCTAACTTATTGCACCAGTGCAACCACAGACTTCTATAATATACTAGACTGCTAGGCTCGTTATATATTCTCCATTTAGTGTGTACCCGAAAAGTATCTACAAATAGGAGCTCATAGGCGGCAGACTGAATTACCGATTGGAATGTGGCTAATATTTTATAGTCCTACGACTATGGATTACTAGAGGAGTGAGTGAGATGTATGATACAATGGGTGTTTACGATAATGGCTATCCGAGTAATTTTCTCTAGGACCGAAATATATGATAAGCACAACCATCTACTATCATCATGATTCGTGACAACTCAATGCTGTCCGATATAGCCAAATCATCACGAGCAAGTTGCGAGTTGCGAGTTCCGTGAGTTTGTAGCAGGTAACCTAAAAAGTACGACATAAATAATTTGATTATTACAATTAAAAATAATCTGTTTTTAATGTATGGTAAGATTATTAACTTCATTAAAATAGTAATTATATAACACAATCATGTATTTTTAAAGTATTGTCTAAAGTAATATTAAAGAGATTATTTTATTTACAAATATTTTATTTATTAATTTGTCTATCAAGTTTCTATTATAACGTATATCTAACGCATATCTAACGTATATCTGTTTATAACAGTATATCTTAATTTACTATGCACTTGTATTACAAATTAAAAAAATTTATTGTAAACATTATTATTAGTTTCACATTAGTGAAATATTCATGCATAATATTTATACATAAAGATATATGATTTTTTAAAATAAAGATAACACCATGCAACTTATCATTAACAGTTGTTACAAGAAAGAAAAATATTTATACTTAAATTTTTATTTTACTTGTAATCTAAAAAATATTATTAATAATGATTTATTTAGTAATTTTACATAATTTATCTCATTTGTTTTAAAGTGTTAACACCATCCGTTTAATAAAAGATGACTTTTCTAATATATATGTTAGTTAATAATAAATAATAACATTTATTGAGAATCAATGTTTAATTAAAATATTATATTAGGTTTTGAAATAATACCGTTATAATAGAAACTTGATAGACAAAATAAATATTTGTAAATAAAATAATCTCTGATATTACTTTAGACAATACTTTAAAAATACATGATTGTGTTGATATAATTACTATTTTAAAGTTAATAATCTTATCATACATTAAAAACAGAGTATTTTTAATTGTAATAATCAATTAAATTATTTATAATATTTATATCGTACTTTTTAGGTTACCTGCTACAAATTCACGGAACTCGCAACTTGCAACTTGCTCGTGATGATTTGGCTATACCGGACAGCATTGAGTTGTCACGAATCATGATGATAGTAGATGGTTGTGCTTATCATATATTTCGGTCCTAGAGAAAATTACTCGGATAGCCATTATCGTAAACACCCATTATGTGATTATACTCTAGTTTACACCGAGCACTTGGTACGCGTATCAAATAGTAAATAACTAGTGAATGTGTTTAATCATTGGCTGATTAGCTTAACCCTTTACGGCACACATTTTTCTATTAATCGGATTTTTATGAAAATTGGTGTAGAAAAGTTTTTAGGGTCGCTGATTACGAATCTGCCATCAGATTTCAACGATTCTTTTTCAAAATGGCGGATTCAATATGGCAAGTCATGATTTCGAGTATTTTTTATCGATTTTTTATGGAAATTGGTATACAGGGATTTTTCAGAACGCTGATTACGAATCCACCATCAGATTTTGACGATTCTTTTTCAAAATGGCGAATCCAATATGGCGATTTACGATTTTGAGTATTTTTATTGGTTTTTTTATGGAAATTGATATATTGAATTTTTTAGAATCGGAATATTGAAAAATTTCAGACTTTCTTACTTTTTTTTTACAAGAACAGATGTACAGAACTAGCTTTTTTAGGTTGATTATGTGTAGGTCATCAGATTTTTAAAATTCAAATATGGAAAATTTCAAATAATGGGTGATAAAAAATGTTTTTTTTTTGAGATTTTATATTTTTTCATTTTTTTGACAATGGTACATAGAACATAAAATTTTTTCATAAAAGAAACCGCACTTAGTTTACTTCAGAGACACGAACGTGGACGTGGCGGTCATTGTCTCCATTTTTTTTTGTATTTTTGTATTTTACAATTTTTTTTTATTTTTTCTCACAATTTACTTTTTTTATTACAGTTAGCACAGCAAATCAATTTTTATATTCGTAATCAGCATTTTGAAAAATCCCTGTATACAAATTTCCATAAAAAACCGATAAAAAATACTCAAAATCATAAATCGCTATATTGGATTCGCCATTAAAAAAAAATCGTCGAAATCTGATGGTGGATTCGTAATCAGCGATCCAAAAAACCTCTGTATACTGATTTTCACAGCTTCATGATTCTTCCTTCTTTCTGACATACATTTTTTGTAAAAAACACTTTTTTTCACTTTATTTATTTATATAACAAAATTAACTAATGATAAAGGAAAATTATATTTTACTAAATATTATTAAGACTCTTACTAAAGTAAAATTACAAAAAAAGGTAATAAAATACAGTATTTAGTGTCCAAAAAATTAAAGAAATGACTTCAAGATAGGTGGTCGATATATCGACCACCGTGCCGCAAAGGGTTAAATTCACTACTTGATACTAAAGACCTATAATCAAATGGTTTGTTCGCGTCGTCATGCTCCGACATGCTCCTACTCACTCCAACGCATTCTAATAGGTTGGCGTCATCGGAATCAACGTATGAGAGTGCGTTGGGGTGAATAGGAGCATGTTGGGGCATGTGACGCGAACAGACCCAAAGATTCGCCAATGGCGAACATAATTTTGATTGGTCATTTGAGTCACATGGTTTATCCGCCATTGCGTACCCACGCTGGGCGAGGAAGAGGGGAGAGTGCTCTGTGTTGAGCAGTATAGGTTAAAGGAATATGGCCGGTATTCATAGTCGGATCTTATATTTAAGATCATCTTAAGTACTGTCTTGAGATGCCATCAGCCAATCACAGAGCCGTATTAGCATCTTAAGCATTGCTTGAGAGGATCTTTAAATAAGATTCGACTATGAATACCGGCCTATGTGTCAGAAATTATAAGGTAATTCAATCTCTGCACTCTAGGGTCACTATATTTTGACGATACACTCAGGAAGAACAAGAAAAATTAAATTTGCATCTGTTATATGGCTGCGTACAACTTGGAGCAGGCTCGCATTGTTTACTATCTCCACTACTCCAGACCCCAGCCCCAGACCCCAGTCCTCATCCAAGGTCTGTTCGCGTCACATGCCCCAACATGCTTCTATTCACCCCAACGCACTCCAATACGTTGATTCCGATGACGCCAACCTATTAGAATGCGTTGGAGTGAGTAGGAGCATGTCGGAGCATGGCGACGCGAACAAACCACCAGTCTCCGTATGGGTACAAGATGGTGGATAGCAGTCATGGTGGGGGGCCATTGGCGCATCTTTGATTATAGATCTTTACTTGATACGCGTACCAATTACTCGGTGTAAACTAGGACTATAAGAGCGTTCTCCTTGGACGCTTATGCGTACTTATGCGTTAAATGTATCATTCTTTTACTCTTGTAATATAAAAGAAAAAGATAAAATGACAATAATTAAGGTATGTGATAAAAGGCTGCCCAAATATATATAAGAAAGCGGTATACATTTCTCTTCGTTTAAGTATTAAAACTGAAGGACAAATGATATAACCTCATTTTAAGAGCATTTTTGTATAAAATAACCTAATATTAATGATATTTATTAGTATTATTAAGTATCATTTTTTAAATATATATATACATATACTGGGCCCCTATTCTTGAAGTCATTCGCAAGAGAAACGTATACGCAAATACTCGCTCTAACAGAAAGTTGTAAGTTTATTGGTTAATAGCCATACGATAGCCAATAAATTTCCAACTTTTCTGTAAGATCAGAATTTGCGAATACGTTTCTCTTGCGAATAAATTCAAGAATAGACCCCCTGGTACGCCTAGGGAATCAAGGTTAGCAGTCTAGTATATTATAGAAATCTGTGAGTGCAACAGTGCAGCTAGAAAGAACAGATCATATGAATATGGCCCTTAAATTTGCGCCTTTATTTCATGCTCACGTGACCACCGAGCGACCGAGCATGCGCACGCTACATTTCGTCGGTATAACAGAGGTTTCTTAACCTGAATATTCGTCACTTTAACGATTTAATATCTCGCTTCTCGGGACAGAACGACGCTCTTTTCTGCCAGATTCGTTTGTTTGAAGCAAAACTGAATCGAATAAGCACAACTACATCGATATTTGAATGTCAGTGCTTAAACTAAATAATTACCACCTAATCCTTTAATAAACACATCAAATATGAGTTATTTTAGCGATTTGCATCAAATATCGGGTAAGCGATTTTATTAGACTTTTATATCTAAAAATTTGTATTAAAGCAGATACGATAAAATCAAGTATTTAGTTAATAAACTCTAATATCTTTAAGATTTTTACATTTTTATATCATGTGCCTAAAGTTCCAATTGTATACTATGAACAATCATGTTTTTTTTTTTAGATATTTCGAGTATTTCAGCAATTTCTCAATCCAGTAGTCGATTAATTAGTAGAGTGGATTTGTCCCAAAGTTTATTAGATAATTATCCATGTGCTATAAAAAGTAACAATAGATTTCCAATAATCCAAGAAACAAGTGTGATTGAAAAAACAATGAACTCTTTAGCATTGTGCGAGGAAAATATAAGTGAACACATAAAAACTAATATAGTTTATCAGTGTATGAAAGAAGTGTCCTTGAACCACAAAGATGTTCTGTCTAAAAGCACAGCAAACAAATTACAAATATTACTCTTAATTTATCAACTGGATAAGTATATG
Organism: Monomorium pharaonis; assembly: GCF_013373865.1. Lineage (NCBI taxonomy): Eukaryota > Metazoa > Arthropoda > Insecta > Hymenoptera > Formicidae > Monomorium > Monomorium pharaonis. Next base: position 21,315,194 of record NC_050471.1, read on the forward strand.
CATCTTCCTTCAACAACAAAACATATGCAAGATAAATTGATGCTTTTGGGAATTATTGATTTGCCGTTATGTGACTTTAATCCTGATGAAAGATTAGAGGTGAAATGTTGCATTGAAACAATGCTACGTGAAAGAATACACCATATGATGCTCAGGTGAATGTATATCAAATAGAGATATTGAATAAGATTTCATTAACTTAATATACACAAAGTTCTGTAATAATTGTTATTATTGTTAATATGTATAAAGATTAATATACAGCTATTTTTATGTTATAAGATATGAAGCCTTAGGAGGAAATGCTAAGGAAGCGTCAAGAAATAATGAATGTGACGTGCACAATAAATTCTTAGAATATTATGATGCACCAGCAATGCAATGGAAGAATAAAGTTGAGGATTTGATTTCGCAATGTGAAAGTGACTTGCTGAAATACATAAACTTAATGGACAAATGGAATAAGCTGAAATATGAAGATATAAGCCAAGCATATTTAGAAAAAGCAGGGTATTTATTGCTGCAGGCACAAATTGCCGAATTACAGGCAAAGATAACAAAGCTCTCTTGTACAATCAGAATGTTCAAAGAGACTTCGACTACTATTAATGCTTTTAAAAAGCTAAATCGAATAGTCGAGGGGAAGTTAAAAATGGTTTCTGATGAGATCCGCCAGAAAGAAGATTTGAAAAAACTGTATGATAATTTGAAAAATACAGAATATGAGGAGGTGTTATCAATCCACTTGCAGCTTTGTAACGCAATAAAGAAAAAAAGACACATCTTGGACATGTTGAAATAGTTCTGTAAATAAGAGGAGAATTTAATAATCAAAACAATATATATTTATATTGTTTTTGATTTAAGTAAATATTTGTTTCGCATTTGTTTTGTAATCTATATATCGATTAGCTCTTAATAAATATTCTACAAGTTTACAATTTTTAATTATAGAAAATTTTTTTCAACTTAAAATATATTAGTAGATTAATGTAAAAATAACGGTGATTTTTTTATTCGCTATTGAAAACTCCATTGTCATTTTTCGAAATAAGTGGCATGTAACTTTTATCATTGAGAATTCCATGCTCGATAAGGAATGTTTCCACATCCGACGAGTAAAAATCTATTCCTAGTTGATCTGTGACATGGACAAAGTTTCCTATCACCTGTCCATTTTTATACACTAGCAATGTCGGTATACCAAATTTTTTGAATTGGTTGCTGAGACCTGCAATCGAACCTAAAGGAAAAGAATATTAAATGTATACTATCATGAAAAAAATATTTGCTACAATACACACTTCAATAAGGACAATAAGAGAAAAACAAATTCTTTTCCAGAAATTCCAAAAAATAGATATAAGCATTCAAATTTTATGTTAAAGTTGGATGTAAAGATGAATGAAAAATAAGGTGTTATTAAGTTTAATGTTCAAGTTTGCTCAATTAATTAGCATTAATAGGAGATAGTGAATTATTTATTGTGTGAGAATCTGTGTATAATCATAAATTAACAAACCTAAAATTCTACAAAACTTTACATAAGAATGTTTTTCTGCAAGAGATATCAGACATCCATTCATAGCTTCACAACCAGATACATTATCCTCATAAATATGAATGATAACAGTCACTGATTTATCTTCTCCATCAATAGCTTGCAGAAACTGATCTGTATTATTTAAATCTATAACTTTCCCAAAACAAAGTTTTTCTGTTTTGGCAAGCATTTCTTTCATTCTCTGTCTCTGATATTCTAGAAGGAATTCATCACTTAATAAATTTGCCAACTCTGGATCTGTCTCACTTAGTTCTTCCTTTTCTTCATCCAAAGCACTGCGGCAAGTTAAACTCAATTTTTTAATTAATTGCAGCCTTTCTTTCTCTTGTGATTCTCGTTTTTCTGCTTCTAATTGCTTATATCGTTGCCAATCCTTCCAAGAATACATTTCGAATTAATAGCTATTATATCTATTTAATATTTAATAAAATTAAATATATTTATAAATATGTATATTAGTACACGCGTGTTCAACATAATCTTTTAGATTTTCATATTTTTCCATTAAGATACATCTTTATTATTATACCTTTATAACACCTTTAGGTCCTGTGTTACTAGAAGTTCCATCCCATTCTGAATATGAAGGTGCAATATATTGTTCAGTGTCATCGGTGTATTTTATATCGTTACATTCTTTATCAGAATCTTTAGAATCTTCATCATTTTCTTCGTCGCTAGAACTGCTACAATAATACTGCAATTTTTCCCCTAAAATTTTATTTTCCAACACTGACATGATCACAGAATTTAAATCTTCATATAAAACAATGAATTAAATAGTATGTTTGATCTGAAAACAATAGAAACTTTAGTTAATAATCTAGTTTAGATTATTTGAATACGTTTAAAATACATTAATCATTACTTATCCAGATAACAGAAAATTTATCATAAATATTCACAAATATTTTACAAATTTTCAAAAAATATTTTTTAAAGATTATATAATTATTTTTCATAAATTATTTAGAAATGATACAAAAATTATTATCAATAGTATATAGAAGATTTTTTTAATGTACTGAAAAATATTTATGGTATATGAATTCGAAATATTTTTTGTATTCTTTGATAATAGTATAAATATTTATTTTAAATATTTTCATAAATATTTATCATAATTTTTTTTATACCTGGCAAACTTGGACATAAAAATATGTACAAAATATTTGTCATAAATATTTTATAAATATTTTATGTTATCTGGGTAACATTAGTATATTTGTAAAATGTTTTGTAATTGAGCACAACCAGATAAAATCATATAATAATGATTATAACAATATAATTGATTGTCTAACTTGGTTAATATTTTAATAATCAATGGTAAAGATTAGTAATTTAATTTGTAGTATTTAGTTGAATAGATATTTTTTAAAAAACAGACTTACAATACAAATAACTGGAACAATCTTAAATTTTGTTTAATAACAAATCGTTCAATAAAGAAAAGTAATTATACAGTTTAATATCTTTCACCTTAGATATTGATGTATTTTTAATCGTTAAAGTTGACTAATCGGGTATTTAGGTTAGGATACTTGCAATCTTGTGTGATATTGTGGATATTGGACGAAATAAGACCAGCGTTGCCAACCTGTGAACACTAAGTTATCGTACTTAAGCTTTAAAATTACCGTATTTACCTCCAAATTACCTCCAAAAATATACATTTTTTAATCATAACTGATTTACAAAATCAATGACCTTTTTTTTAGTCTGAAGGGCCCAATGCATAGCGTAGAATAAGCACCGCACAGCTGTGATGCGATTTCAAGCCCGGGCACGCTCACGCACACATCGCACTCCCCCTATCCGTGAGGCACGCGCGCTCGGCTGCGATCGGCGTGAGCCGTCGCGCACTCGGCTACGTTCGCGGCTGAGTTCGTCCCTTTCTCCTCTGCCTCTTCCCCCATCTAACGTTTTCTGACTTCGAGCTCCGAGGCGATCGCCGGCGTCTAATGCTTTTTCAGAATATGTTTATCGCGCGGGCGCCGCCGGCTCTCGCGATTATTATGATCGGCGCATAATTGTAAAAATAAATATGTACAATTTAATCAATATTTCCTTGTTATTCCATGTAAATTGAATTTATAAATAAAATGTTATTAAATATATCTTATGGTTAATTAAATTAATTATTTAATTATTTAATTAAGTAACGTGCGAAGATTTAAAAAACCTTTTTCTTCGGTAATTTTACAAACTTCGATAACTTCACAAAATTAATATTGGATAAGTTAATATATTTTTTTAACTAAATCAAGTTAAAGCTAATAGCATATAAAATTAATTTTCTTAAATTAAAAGTTGCGAAATAAACGAAAAACTGACTTAGTTGAAAGTTAAGTTAAATCAACTCAAGTTAAATTTAAACTTAATTTTGCAAAACGTTATTTATATTTATTTTAAATTAGAAAGTCATAGTTTGTTTAAACTAGATTATCAAAACGATTATAATTAGATTAGATCATAAAATATATTCAACAGTCAATATTACAAAGTAAGCGAAAAAAAGAATCAATTAACACCGTGAAAAATAAGTAACAATAAGCAATAGGACATAACAAACAATAAGCAATAGGAAATTCACTCTTTGCCAGAGACGTGGAGAATAGAATCGAGGCTTATAAATATCAATTTTATTTCTAAAAGTAGTAGCTCTTAAATTTTTTAAAATAAGACAAAATATGTATGAAATAAATGTGTACAAAAAAGCTGTGTGTGTTTCTATAGACATTTTTTATATAAACACATAACTAAATGTGACAGAGACCCATTTCTGACATCACTAAAATAAAGCAAGTAATAAGTAAAGAAAAGACTTTTGCTCGAACAATTCGAATATGATAAAAAACTTAACAATCGCGCATGCATTAATAATTATAATTTTTATAATTCCTAGTTTGCTTTTTTGTGCGACGCTTAATAATAATAAAATACGTTTTAAATCATGTTCCTTTAGTTTTTTGTCAATGTCCTTTTTCTTATAAAATGTAGAAAATTGTTAAATAGTTATATTTTATAAATATTTTACTAAATAGTAAAAGTTAATAATAAAGTTAAAAAGCTAATGACTTTTAACTTTATTAATTGTAAATTTTAATTTTTAATTTTAACTAAATATTTTTGAAATACATAAACTTGTTAATTTTTTCCCAAGTTTTAAAAATTTATTTATGTAAAAGAAAAAATTATGAGAGAAAAAATACTTTAACTTAATTCAGTTAAAAAAATATATTAACTTACCTAATATTAATTTTGTGAACCCAGGAAAAAATGTTTTATATAAAAACATATAAATATATATAAAATATGTCCATATATATTTATATTAGCTTCCTTTCTTTTGTAAAATTTCTGTTTGATATAAAAAAATAATAGTCATACTGAAAAGATAGAAACTAATTAAAAAATAATTTTCGCATTGCTTCTTCTAAGAAAGTTAAGTATAAAAAATTTCCGAAATATATATGATTGTATATAGACAATTTTTCATACATAGCTTTTTTAAAAGAAGCAATGCAAAAATTATTTTTTTAATTAGTTTCTATCTTTTCAGTATGACTATTATCTTTTTATACCAAACAGAAATTTTACAAAAGAAAGGAAACTGATATAAACATATATAGACATCTTTTATATAAGTACATATATTTATATATGTTTTTATATGAAACATTTTTTCCCGAGAAGTTATCGAAGTTTGTAAAATTACCGAAGAAAAAGGTTTTTTAAATCTTCGCACGTTACTTAATTAAATAATTAAATAATTAATTTAATTAACCATAAGATATATTTAATAACATTTTATTTATAAATTCAATTTACATGGAATAACAAGGAAATATTGATTAAATTGTACATATTTATTTTTACAATTATGCGCCGATCATAATAATCGCGAGAGCCGGCGGCGCCCGCGCGATAAACATATTCTGAAAAAGCATTAGACGCCGGCGATCGCCTCGGAGCTCGAAGTCAGAAAACGTTAGATGGGGGAAGAGGCAGAGGAGAAAGGGACGAACTCAGCCGCGAACGTAGCCGAGTGCGCGACGGCTCACGCCGATCGCAGCCGAGCGCGCGTGCCTCACGGATAGGGGGAGTGCGATGTGTGCGTGAGCGTGCCCGGGCTTGAAATCGCATCACAGCCGCACAGGCGCACAGACTGTTCAGGTGCAATTTCATGCGAGCGAAGCAAAGCTGGCTTTTACCCCCTCTCCATCCAATAAAAAACAGCGTCGCTTAGCTATCGCTATTCGCCTTCATAGAGCGAAGAAAAGCTGGCTTTTTATCCCCACTCCTATCTTTTTATGGAATATGTCTTCGCTGGTTTTCTGTTTATTTACTGTACATTTGTATCAATCAGCATTGCAATCAACAAAGAACTTGTTCTTGTTCCGAACCTGTAATCAGAGTTGCAAATAATTAATATTTCAATTAATTACATTGAAATTGAAGAATTAAGTCAATTTTAAATTAAATCTTATTAAATTAAAAATTAAAATGTAATTTACAATTACAATAAAATTTAATTAAAAATTAAATTTTAATTTTTAATTAAATTTTGTTGTAATTAAAAATTAAATTTTAATTACCAATTAAATAAAGTTTAATTAAAAATTAAAATTTAATTCTTAATTAAATAAAATTTAATTAAGAATTAAAATTTAGTTCTCAATTAAATTTTGTTGTAATTGTGAATTACATTTTAATTTTTAATTAAATAAGATTTAATTTAAAATTAAATTAATTGATTTTTAATTCTTCAATTTTAATGTAATTAATTAAAATATTTAATTAATTATTTGCAACGCTGCCTGTCATGTCTTATTTCGACACTGTCATTGGCTACACGGAAAAAGGAATTATAATCTAATTCTTAATTTAATTTAATTACATTAAAAATTAAAATTTCATTCCCTAAGATTTATTTCTCAATTAAAAAAAATTTAATTTTTAATTACAACAAAATTTAATTAAGAATTAAAATTTAATTCTCAATTAAATTTTATTTAATCAAGAATTTGAATTTAATTTTCAATTAAACTAAATTTAATTAAAATTTTTTATTTAATTATTCAATTATTAATCAATAATTAAATTATTTTGCAACTCTGCCTGTAATTAACCACGTATAAAAATGGATTATAATCAGTATTATAGTCAGTACATCGCGTACGTCGAATATTACAGACGTACAGTGGCAGCTACAGTTGCTTCGCTGTAAAGTTCGACTGTGTCGAATTTTGAGCGTGCCTTTGCTGAGATGCGCTAAAACCCCAGACAGCACACGGATATCCATACGACATCCATAAGACGTCCTTAACGGATATTGAGGATATCCACAGGACATCCGTTTTACGTCCTTTAGACATCCCAGTGAACACATTTTATAGCGGCAATATAACATGGAAGTTACATGTAATTTAACATTGTTATTCTTGTGATATGTAGGTGCTATATGACATGGAAATAACCTGTTACGTAATATTTGTTATACGCAAGTAATCTAGCTGTTATACATCGTTTTGGCGTTACAGTTATTCAACAAAAATTGTATAATCGTAACATAACACGTTCGTATCAATGTTATTACGGAACGATGCGTCGTAGTTGACTTAGAAATCAGACAACATTATAACATCCTGAATGACAGATCTATTTGATAATAAAAAAAATTATTATAAAGATGTTTTCAAAAATAATGGTTTGTCTACAATTACTGCGCACAAAAAATGCACAAAATCGAAATTCATCATGTGCTGAACAAAAACAGAATAATAAATGTATACCATTCAATTTTTTCTTAGAATTACGATCTATATAGTTAACCATCTAATTAATCATTTGAACGCTTCAAAGATTAGTGCTAAATAGATCGCAATTTCCATCAACTTAATTATTAAGGTTATGGAAAAAGATAAATTTAACAATGAAATTAATAAGTAAATAAATTAATGCTATTTATTTTTAATATGTTTTGCAAAATTTAATTGCTTTTATAAAAAATAATATAGTTGCGTCAGTTTATAACATATAAGTATATGTAGACAATAACAAGTACCCATATCGATGAGTCAAATTGGCGTAGCAGGTAGAGTACAAGGTTCGTCATCCTAAGGTTCAAACCTAGCAGCGGCAAGTACAAATAAAATAAAAAATTACATAATTTAAATTTAATTAATTAATAAAAATTTATTTTAAATGTAGTGTGTTGTTGATAAAAATAATTTAAAAAAAATGAAATATTTATTTTATTTTATTTTTCTTTGTAATTGTTGTGTAACGGTTAGATAACATGTAATTATAACATGTTATATTGCTGAGTCGGAAATTGTAACTTACATGTAAGTTACGTGTAATTTCAGAGTAACGTAACCTGTTATATTCGGTTACATTGCTGTTACACTGCTGCTATATTACTGTGTTCACTGGGATTCTATGGACGTCCATGGGATATTGGTTTATGAAACTGGTGGATATGCTATATCCGTAAAATATGTCCGATGGACGTCCTATGAACGTTCTATGGACGTCCTATGAACGTGATAAAAAGCGGTATTCAAAATTAAATTTTACATTAAATAAAAGGGTAAAAACAGAATAAAATATATAAATATAAATATTTATTTTAGAAATTATATTATTCTTTCGATAGATTATACATTAAACAATTTTAATTAAATAAGTATCATACGTATAATATTAATTAAACAATCAGCTTAAAGTATTTTGAAATTATCACACACATATATATAGTGTGTATCCATTGTTTAACGACTACTGTGGAACAAATATTCTTTATATTGCAGACAATGACTGCAGCATGCAAGTGCTCTCATCTAGGCAACAAATGATTGTGACTCGTCAACTATAACAGAAATTAAATTTTATGTTTATACACACACATACACATATATACATATATACATATATACATAGGCTACAGAGTAAACTGTATAAAATCTTATTGTGTGCCATTGGCTTTGCCTCTACCTGGTTGATCAATTCGCCAATATATTCCATCGCAAACTCGCCTTTAACAAAAATGATGGTGCTCGGCCGACGCTCGCTTGCTCGTAGGCTCTGATTGTTCCCGTTGCTGCAATCTCTAATCTCGTTGCTGTTCTTTATCGAGACCTTCGTCGTAATTCGCGTACACTTCGCCGTCGTCTATTACCATCTGTAATTATACGTCTAGAATTCGTCGCTCCTACCGTGTACACGTAACCGTTCTGTTTACGTACGTAGGTCAGAGCCTACGAGCAAGCGAGCGTCGGCCGAGCCATCTATCATATCATTCTCGTTAAAAGAGAATTTGTGGTGGAATATATTAGCGAATTGATCAATCAGGCAGAGGCAAAGCTAACGGCACACAATGAGATTCTTTGCTGCTCTCGTAACTTATAATTTCTGAAAATTTTTAGGATTCTTACCTGACTGTGTAAAACATGCCGATAACCAACGAAAACCTAACCACTACTACGGCCATATTGCTTTTTAGTTCACTTGTGCATGCAGATGGTGTTGGCGGAGCGAGTACAAATAAGGATAGCATATAGACATACAAAGTGGTCCGTTTTAGGATATCCCTTCAATGTCCACAAATGTATATCCTATGGATATCCTTATAAGGTCCATGGACATTAGGACAAGAAATGGACATAAAACGGATATCCATAGGATATCTTGTGCTGTCTGGGACAGCCATTTTAACGAAAATCGATGGAGAAGGGGTAAAAGCCAGCTTTGCTTCGCTCGCATGAAATTGCACCTTATCCTGGGCTAATAATCATCTTATATAAATCAATGGCTGCGGTCGAGTTGCCGCTACAAATTTCGAAGCGTTTGATTAACCAATCAAAAGAATAAATTTTATAAATTGACCAATCAAAGAATGCTTCGAAGTATTCGTAGCGGCAACTTTACCGCAGCCAAAGTATCAGATTCAAAGCAGAATAATCTTTAAAACAAATTTATAACAAAACTGCAAAAAAGACATTTTTTAAAAATTACCGTATATCCCCACATAGCACATGATATCATTAGAATATCCTGTACTCAAACTGTAAACATCCCCTACAGCATGAAATATTGCTGCAACGTTGCAGAAATATTATTTTGCAAGATTGGAATATTGCAGAAAATATTACTGCAATATTGCAGCAATATTTCTATGTCCGCTCCAAAACAATATTGTGCAATATTTCTGCAATATTTCTGCAATATTCTCCGTAAGATTTCTGTAATATTTCAGCAATATTGCTGCAATATTTCTTGTAAGATTGCTGTAATATTTCTGAAACGTTAATGCGCAATATGAAGGAAATGTTGCAGGTGGTTAAATTAATCAATTAATATGTAAGATGTGTATTATACAAAAAACGGGAAATGAATTTATTGTCATACCGTTACGACACAATAATTTAAAAAATTAATAATTAAAAAAGTAATTAATTAAATTAACATACACCAACGGATATCGAATATCGTTCCATTCTAGATTTAGGTAAGCATTAAAATGAAGCAAGTCCAGAAAATGCCCATCCTGATCAATTTATACGCTAGAATTACACATGCATGTATGGTTCACACATGTTTAATTAATGTATTATATATATAAGTCAGAGTGAACATCTTTTGGACTTGCTTCACTCAATCTAGTATGGGACGCAACGCTGTCGTGATTACAGAAGTTGTTGTACATCTATGTATCTTTTAGCTCTAATCTTACATAAAAATTTAAAATAAAAATATCCTGCTCTATTTTTTTATTTGTCCCTTAAAACTATGTAAAATATTACTTATTGTTAGTTCTAGATTAAGAAATACGGATTATAGGGAAATAAATTTTGCAAGGTTGCAATATAATATTGCCACAATATTGTGCAATATCTGTTAGGAAATATTACATTTGTAATATTGCTACAATATTGCACAACATCTGCTAAGAAATATTACATTTGTAATATTGCTGCAATATTGTGCAACATTTGCTAAAAAATATTATATTTGTAATATTGCTACAATATTTCTGCAATATTGGTTATATTATGCACTGTTGCAATATTTCTGCAACGTTGCAGCAATATTTCATGCTGTAGGGGATACGTACCGTATATAATGCAGTGAGAATATTCTTATAATATTTTCTATAATATATCCCCAGCAAGCAAAATGCTAGCAGCTTGCCGGCAATATGCCAGCAAACTCGAGCATGATATCGCAGCAGATTTCAATCTGCTGCTTCCTCATTAAGCTTAGTTTTTACAAGCACAGATTATCAACAGAAAATATTGATAGAAATACAGCAAAAATCCAATATCATCTGCTACCATAACATGACAGCAAATTCATAGTAAATATCGAACACAATCTGACAAATTAAACTCTAAACGCAGAAAGACAGCAAAAACGAAGCATGAAATGCTATCACGCTGCGACACCAGAAACGCGGCGAAGATACAGCACGATGTGTCACATGAAGTACTGACAGCAAAAATGCAGCAGAAATCGAGCAGAGCCTGCCGTCATGACATGCCGGCGAAAACGCAGCAGATATAGAACGCGATCTGCTTTATCGGTTGTGACGGCAAAAACATAGCAGAAATCGAGCACCAAGCTGTCGTCACAAGTAATCGGAAAAATATAGCAAAAATTTAACACGATATGACGTATTATTAATAATTTTTAATTAGTAAAATAAATAATTAATGTATGCAATGTACATATGTTTATTAATATTATTATTACATTTAATTTACATTATATAATTTTATAAATTTGATGATATTTAATTTACATATACATTACGAATTATATATTTTATGATTATATACTTAAATTTAAATGTGGCGTTTTCGACTGACTGCAGAGAGTTAATTAAACCCAAGATGATATCACATGCAAGAACCGTCCAATTTGAACTTTTTTTTATATAAAGGTGGAAATCTTTGAGAAGACTTCTGGGAGGATCAGGTCCGGGAAGTGTGGGATTCGACGGGAGACACGTCGGGCGATCAACCTTACTACCGCCCACTCACTAAAATCATCTATATTATAGAGGATTCATGGCTCCTGCACACAGGACGCGGCAAAGCGGCATCGCGGTGGCCAATCACCGTCTTGCTTTTTTATTAAATACATATATGTATTATCAGAAAAGCAAGACGGTGATTGGCCACCGCGATGCCGCTTTGCCGCGTCCTGTGTGCAGAAGTCATCACACATCTGATGTAGCAAACTCGCGTTCTATACCTGCCGCGTTTTCGCCGTCATGTCATGACGGCAGGCTCTGCTCGATTTCTGCTGCATTTTTGCTGTCAGTATTTCATGTGATACATCGTGCTGTATTTTCGCCAAGTTTCTGGTATTGCAGCGTGATAGCAAATATGTCAAATTTCTAGCTACATTTTATTAATTTAATGTGACATGACATATCTGTTTTTTTATTTAATTTTTAGTGATATATTGTGTCAACACACAATGTCTGATTTTTGTTTTGTTAATGTCTTTAAATTTTGTTGTACTTTTGCTGCATTTTTGAGGGCACATTGTGACGCAAAGTCTACTCGATTTTTGTCGTGTTTCTGTTAATGTTAGTTGAAACGGCAAACTGTAATTGCTTGCTGTCCAACTTTTGCCAGCATAATATGTGTCAAAATTTTTCAGTTTGTGCTCTCGGCAGGTTTGGCTATCTGGGTCATTATTCGTATATTATTAGAACGGACCTGTTATATCTAAATTAGTATATTATTTCTCGTACATTCTTAGAATTTATTTTTGCAATCTAAATATCTTTTAATGTTCAAAGTTTACTTTTAGCGTCAAAAAATGTAACGTTACCAAAAATAACGAAATAATTTCTTTATTTTGATTACCCCAGATAGCCACAAATGTACCCAGATAGCCAAACCTGCTGAGAGCACGAACTGAAAAATTTTGACACATATTATGCTGGCAAAAGTTGGACAGCAAGCAATTACAGTTTGCCGTTTCAACTAACATTAACAGAAACACGACAAAAATCGAGTAGACTTTGCGTCACAATGTGCCCCCAAAAATGCAGCAAAAGTACAACAAAATTTAAAGACATTAACAAAACAAAAATCAGACATTGTGTGTTGACACAATATATCACTAAAAATTCCTATCTAAAAAAGGAGATGGTCATCGATACTCGAAAGTCTCGAAAGTATTGTTGCCTCTTTTCCGTGATGCCGATTGGTTCTCTCGCTGCGCTTACTTCGTGTTGCGTAAGTTAAATGTAAATTAAATGTAATGTAATGACAGCTCGCAAGTGACAGCAGTAAATGATAAACAACATAACCGTAACAAATAGCTTTGTCAAGTGAGTATTACCTATAAACTATAAACAATTTAACAGTTTAACTTTAATATTAATTAGAATTATTTTATCTTATAGGAGAAAAATAACAAAATGTCAGAATGTTATTTCGAAGTGTTTAACAACTCTCTTTAGCAAACTTAATGGTGGAGAACTCGAGAGAGTAATAACAAATTTATGATCAATCCAAAGTATATTAAATCACAACTTCATCGAAAAAAATTATACATACATACATAGTTACGCATTAATATAAAAAAATATGACTTAAGTACATAAAAAGACATGACTTAAAGACATAAAAAGTAATGCTATTTATGATACTATTATTAAATAAATTAATTGCTCAACTTTTATCTATCAAGAAATACACAATTTATAACAGGCGGACTATTTTACTGTCCAATCTTTTACAAATTTATAAATTCTAACAATATTGTATATCTACCAAGTAATAAATAATAAAAAACCTGAATATATGGAATGTTTGCGTTTAAAATTACTCTTATATTAAACATTTCATGTAAAAAAAATCAAATACATTTTATACATGTAGATTAACAAAAGCTATAGGAATAAATTTATTTAAGAAAAATTCTATTACAAAAATAATTAAAAACGGATACATAATTAAAAAAGAATTAATAAAGACATCATGACTTGACGTAACGATTTCTTTTTTAGTAATTTTATCCATTAGCATAAATGTATAACATTAATACTCATATTTACAAAATAATTTTATTTTAATTTTTAAATTTTTTACATTCTCTTTCCTTTCAAATAATTTATAAGAATTTTTGATGATGCAATTATTGATTCAGCAGCCAGAAGACAAAGCAATGCATTCAATATATCATTCGAAACCAAGATATTCCCTGAGTTTTCCTTATTGCTCCTCCAAACTTCGGTATCCGTTAGCATAAATGTATAATATTAATACTCATATTTATAAAATAATTTTATTTTAATTTTTAAATTTTCTACATTCTCTTTCTCTTTTAAATGATTTATAAGAATTTTTGATGATGCAATTATTGATCCAGCAGCCAGAAGACAAAGCAATGCATTTAACATATCTTTCGAAACAAAGATATTCCCAGAGTTATCTTTATTGCTCCTCCAAACTTCAGTATCCGTTAGCATAAATGTATAATATTATTAATACTCATATTTATAAAATATTTTATTTCAATTTTTAAATTTTCTACATTCTCTTTCTTTTTTAACGCGCGCGCGTGTTTGTATGTGTGTGTGTGTGTGTGTGTGTGTGTGTGTGTGTGTGTGTGTGTGTGTATGTGGTAAATAAATGTGTATTATTAAATACTATTTTTTATGTAAGTATGTTATGTCTCCGTTTTACAATACATAGTATAATTAAAATTAATAATGATTATGGTGGAAAAAGTGAGAAAATCTGTTAAAAAAATAATAAAATCCGTATAATCCGTAAAATGTTTTTATTTTTTATTAAATTCTTTTTTAAATACGAACTTAAGTTATTTGTACTTGATGAACTTTTGATCAATAAAAATTATTAAATTTCTTGCATGTATTTTAACTTATAATATTATTTTAATTGAATTTAATAACTTATAAATAATAATATTATGTATTATAATAATACAATAATATTAACTTTAAAACTTTTTAAATTGTCACATTGTGTAAATTTTATATTTTATATTGAGTTTCGTTTCTTCTCTATCTGTAAAATATGTTATAATAAATTAAGTTATACATAATATCATTATATTAATTAAATAAATTACTTCAGGTAAAGTTTCCGACATTTTTCTTTTTTGAGGAATTTGAACGCCTTTTAATAATTTTGATAAGTTCATGCGACCCGTTAATTTTCGAATATCATTTGTATCATTTACCAGTAAATATACTGGATCACCTATAAAAATATGGATAAATAATAATTAAGTTATATTAATAGGGAGTTATTATGGATAAATAGTAACACGAAATAAAATATAAATGTAAAATACAAATATAAAATATACAATTTTGTTAAAACAATTTAATTTTAAAACAACAGATATTATTATAATAATAAAATAATTTAATAAATATTTAAAATATTATTATTAAAGCTATAGTTAAATATATTATTCATCACAAAATACTAATACTAAACATAAATACTTGTCGTTTGAACAGTTCCAATTATCTCTATCTTATCTCCTTTTTGAATTCCAAATTTATTATATTCATGTTTGTCAAAATTTATAATATGGACTTCTATTTTATATGTTCCATCTGTTAGTGAACCATATGCAATTATTTTATTTTGTTTATTATCATGTGATTCCGAAAAATTTGTTTTAATGTAAGCTTGCAAAACTGTAAAATATGCATGTGTAAATATAAATTTGCATATATATTTTATGTATAAATTCCGAATTGCATAAATTATATTTTTATTTGAAAAACACACACACACACACACACACATATATATACATATATATATATATATATGTTAAAATATTATATATATTAAAGCATACTAATGCGTTGAGTTGTATTTAATATTTCATTTAATTTCACTGGTATTGGTTTATCCTGAGAATTTGGAGTGGGTTCATATTTCCCCAAATTAGATATTACAGTATTTTTGCGAATTAGCAATTCGTAGGAAACGTTACCATTATTAAAAGATGCTATTTTAGGTATTCTGGCTTGTACGCCATCCAGGTGAACAATCTCCATTAAAATCGTTAAATTAAATGTTATTAATATTATTAATGTTATTTTAAAATTACATTATACTTAAAGTTATTAAGTAAAAATATAAAAGTAAAGACAAAGAAATAGAGAAAGTATAGAATAAGGTATAGGTATTTTTGTAGGATTTTTCAAGTAATTCCAAGTAAAGTGAAAAAATTGTTATACATTATTTTTTTTAATATTTACATGGTTTGGGATGATATATGGAATTATTCTGTCAATGTCATCATTCCACGAAACAATTTGTATTCGTCTCCCACTGCCATTATTTAAGAAAAATTTTAAAACTTTATATTGTTGGTTGTTCCCGACTATTCTAGGAGATTCGATCCCATCAATATAACCGATTATTTCACTATAAAAAAAGTTTAAAATTGTGCATCAATATATGTATTTTAAATACAGTTATCAGCAGAGATTGGCTTGATGTTTTTCATCTCTAAGCGTGTATTAATATCCGAGTAATGAAGTACGATTGTTGAAAATGTTATTTATTTATATATAATAAAATCTTATTAACAGAATAAAATAATTATATTTAAAAACTTACACTGTCGAATCAAAAATCTGAATTGCATCCAATTCTTCATTTTTTGTTAATAATTCGGTAGGGTCAATTTTTTCTAATTCTCTTTCAAGATTTGCCAGTTCCGTTTCAAAATTGACATTTTTAATTAAATTCTGTGCAAAATATAATTATAATTATATTAACAATTAAATTAATAATTTTAAGCGCGAGAAAACTAAAGAAGAGAGAATACAAGAAAATGAGAAAAAGAA
This sequence comes from Monomorium pharaonis, assembly GCF_013373865.1. NCBI lineage: Eukaryota > Metazoa > Arthropoda > Insecta > Hymenoptera > Formicidae > Monomorium > Monomorium pharaonis. The sequence continues at coordinate 21,331,630 of NC_050471.1, forward strand.
TGAGAAAAAAGATAAAAAAAAGAGAGAAATGACGAAAACGAAAGAAAATAAGATAAAGAGTACACGAGAAAGAGAGAGGGGGGGGAAGAGAGAGAGAGAGAGAGAGAGAGAGAGAGAGAGAGAGAGAGAGAGAGAGAGAGAGAGGAGAGAGAGGAGAGAGAGAGAGAGAGAGAGAGAGAGAGTGCGTGCGCGTGCGTGCGTGCGTGCGTGCGTGCGTGCGTGCGTGCGTGCGTGCGTGCGTGCGTGCGTGCGTGCGTGCGTGCGTGCGTGCGTGCGTGCGTGTGTGTGTGTGTGTGTGTGTGTGTGTGAACGCGCGCGCATGTGCATGTGCAAAAGTAAGCGAAGGAGAGCAAGAACAAAAAGTGCGAGTGTGAAAAAGCATAATAGCGTGAAAGCAAAAAGAAGTTAAAAAAGAAAGCAAAAAAAAAGTGTATAGTGAGTATAGTATAGAAGAATATTATTGAAATAAAGATGTTTAAAATGGTCTAAAGCAGGATAAAATTAAGTAAGCATAAAAGATTAAAATTGTAAAAAGAAATTACTTTTATTAGAAAATTATATAGAATTTTGTTCCCCTTTTTATCCTTTTTTCTTTTGCTTTTTTATTTTTATTTACTTTATATTCTTATTATTACCTTTTTGTATTGCTTTCAGATTTTATATGTACTTTCTTAAACTTTTTTAAACTCCGTAATGTATTATCAAACACATTTGAAATAACAAACGAAAGTTTGTTATTAACTACCATTGAAAATGAATATTGGAACAAAATGAATATTGGAATTTTAAATATTTAATCGATTTGTTAAATCAATTTTTTAATCGATTCTTTTTAATAATTTAAGAGATAGAAATAAACACTGATATGAGTTATTAGAAATAGACTAAAAAAAGTATTAATATTATATAGATAAAAGATTACGCAAGATTGAGAACAAGAAAATGCGTGATTGAGAGAGAGAAAAAGGATAGAAATAAAATTTAATCATTTTTTGTCGAAAAGGTAATATTTTTAATTTAAAATTTATATGTATAATTGTATATATGTATAATCTCTCTCTCTCTCTCTCTCTCTCTCTCTCTCTCTCTCTCTCTCTCTCTCTCTCTCTCTCTCCCTCCCTCCCTCTCTCTTTACACAAAAAGTATATATTAAAAATTACTAAATTATTTAAATAATAAATATAATTTATATTTATACAATTAATAAAAACTAATCTCTATAATAAAATAAAAATAATTTACAATAATTTATTTATTTAAACTTTTAATTAATTATTATTATTGTTTTTCCAGAAATAAGAATAATATAATTCTCTCTATCGATTTTAACATAATTGAAGAAATTTATCAATTGGATCAGTTTGTTTGAATGTAATAAGGTTAAAGTGCTGAAATCAGCGATTGTGTGAAATCAGCCGACCAACAAAAATGTGACATAAAAGAGATCGCTTACAACGCACATGTAATAATAAAAGTATTTATATATAACTATATATTTAAATACAGTGTAATAATCGTGATTATGTATAATTACATATAAACAACTTTTTGTTATTTTTCTCTAAAATTTTTTTATAAAAAAGAAAAACATGAAAATAATTTTTTAAAATCATTTAAAAAATTGTTTTAATTATTTTTTATGTATATACAAATAAAGATTATGTAAAAATATATAGATATCTATGTATAAACATATTTCATATATAATACATATTATATATATTATATGTATTGAAATTTATATGTATAATTGTATTGTATATGTATAATCTCTCTCTCTTTCTTTTTCTCTGTCTCTCCCTTTCTATTTTTTAAAATCTTTTTTTGTCTCTAATTTTCTTTATATAACACAAAAAATATATATCAAAGTTTATTAAATTATTTAAACACAATTTAATATAATTTATATTTATACACACACACAATTAATAAAAACCAATATCTATAACTATAATAAAAATAATTTACAATAATTAACTTATGTAAATTTTTAATTAATTATTTAATTATTTTCTAATTATTTAATAATTATTCAATTATTGTTTTTTTCAGAAAAAAGCATAGTATAATTCTTTCTACCGATTTTAACATAATTGAAGAGATTTATCAATTGGATCAATTCGTTTGAATGTAATAAGATTAAAGTGCTGAAATCAGCGATTGTACCAACAAAAATGTGACATAAAAGAGATTGCTTACAACGCACATGTAATAATAAAATTATTTATATATAACTATATATTTAAATATAGTGTAATAATCGTGATTATGTATAATTACATATAAACAACTTTAAATAACAACAACAACAAAACAACATAAAAATAATTTTTTTAAACATAAAAATAATTTTTTTTAAGTCATTTAAAAAATTGTTTTATTTATTTTTCATGTATATATGAATAAAGATTATACAAAAACTATATAGATATCTATAAACATATTATATATACTTATATGTATATGTTATTTTTATGTAAAAATTTTTTTAACAAAAGCGTAATTTATTACTTCATAAATTCATGATTAAAAAAACATTTAATCTATTGTTTGCTGTATTTATCTCAAAATAAACGTTAAACATTTACAATTTGTGATTAAACCAGCTTATTTTCATTGAGTTAAATAAATAAATAATATAACCATATTAGTACTTTAATTCTAACCTACCATAATATGTTAAACATATCAATAAGTTGTAAATCGCCTAACGGTCTGTATCGGATCTTAGTGATGGATATAATTCTTTTATTAAATTTAATTTTCTTAGCTTTATTTTAAACTGCGCGCCGACAGGATTTATCAGATTTAAGACACAGTTACTAAGCTAAATTTCGATGCTCAAGAACATCTTAAAATTTTCCTTTCCCACCTTCCTCGAAAAACTGTAAATTAATTTATTATATATAGAATTTATTATATTTATTTATTATATAAATAATATGAATATTTGAAAAATATTTTATACAGTTAGGTCTAATTCTTTTGTTCCCTCTAAATTAAGTTAAAATAAAAATACATAGTACACATAATTAAATTAATATTGAAATAATAACAATGCATGTATATACATAAAAGGTTAATATAATATTTATTTTAATTTATTTGTTAAATTTAATTTTGATGTTTATTGTAATTAGATTTGTAGGGGAGAGAAGGTGATTATAAACTATACAAGGGGTTATAGAATTTATATACAATATCTCGTACAACATTTTAAACGTAATGTTTTTCCCTTTTCAAAAAATTAATTTTGTTTATTATGTATATCTGAAAAACTTCTATTTATAACATGATTGACAAAACTGACTAGGTAATAAGTTTATATCAACAAAAATTGTATTATATTAATATTTACTAAGTTATTTAAATAAAATAAAAAATAATGGTTTATAAATCCCTTCTCTACTTTAATTATTTTTATTTCTGTAAATTTAATCTATACACTGAAAAAAAAGTGATATATCCAATAAGATATGTAATTATGGGCTGCCAACTACAGATAGTACAATAATAATATATGCTATTGCAGTATCAACATTGTACTTGCATTAACAGCAAATATTATTATATTGAGTATTTTATGTAGTTGGCAGCCCGCAATATGTTATTGGTATTATTTTTTTTCTGTGTATATTATGCGTTATGTGCACTTTTTTAGATTTTAATTTCTACTGCGAGAAAAAAGAAGAATAAACACTAAAATAAGAAAAAGAGTAAAAAATTAAGAAAAAAAGTAATTTTCCCTTTTATTATTAAAAAAAACGGAAAAAAACAAAAAAAAACAAGAAAACAAAAGTATAGAAAAGGATAAATAAGAAGAAAGGGAAAAAGGGAAGACAACAAAAAGAGAAAGAAGAAAGGGGGGAAAGGGGAGAGCAACAAAAAGGGAAAGAAGAAAGGGAGGGGGAAGAAAAAAATAAAATTAAGAAAGACGCGAAAGAGAGAAAGAAAAACAACTAAAAAAAGAAAATTATTATTGATTGTTTGTTTGTATTATTTTAATATTTAAAAAACAATTTTAACAATTAACAATTAACAATTAACAATTTTAACAATTTTTCTTTTTCTCTCACGAACAATATAATAATAGATATTTAATTACAATAATAATGATAATAATGACGATAATAATGATAATTATGATGACAATAAAAAAGATAATGATGAAACTGATGATGATAATAATGATGATGACAATGATGATGATAATGATAATAATGATGATGACAATGATGATGATGATAATAATAATGATGATAATGAAAATATATAATAATTATAATAATGATGATATGTTAAAGATGATAACATATATTTATATATGAATGTGTATAATAACACTCGATAATTGATAATAATAATAAAATTGAATATTAGTATCACTAATTAATGTTACATTTTAATTTGTAATTACTAAAACACTTAACAATTTAAAATTGATATACAATTTAAAAATATATATAATATATACAATATTTTAAATAAATACATTAATTACATTTCAAATAAATACATTACTTCAAAGATTAATTTTTAAAAACTTGAAAATTTTGTTAAAATTAAAATAATTATTGTTTAATTATTTTTAAAAGTATTTTATATATTTTGAAATATTTATTTAAAATTAAAAATGCCAAGACATAAAATTAATCGTAATACAGAAGATCAAGAAAAATTTCAACAACAACGCCGCGAAAGAAAAGCACAAAATCAATATAATCGTCGACAAAATAAAAAAGCAACAATTAATAAAAATAATTTAATAGTTAGTCAAATATCAGATATTATTTGTATCCCCAGTACATCATCTGCTAATCATAATACAATACATGAAACATATGCAGAACAACAATTTCGTTATCAATTAGATAATCATGTAATACAATTGAATGAAGAAGTAATGGAACAAAATTCAGAAAATATATCACAATTTCAACAACGTTCAAAAGAATCTTTATCACATTATCGATTACGGAAAAGGAAACAATATCCTTTAAATGATAATAATATAGTGTCAATTAATAATGTAATTGAATATTATATTGGTCCTATGAATATAAATTGTATTCATTGTAATGCAAAACATTTTGCAGCTGAAAAAGTTCCTAATAAAGGAAATTCGTTTCACGATTGCTGTAATCATGGAGCGATAAAACTAGAGTCTCTACCTGAATTCCCTCATTTTTTGCGTACTTTATTTGAAGGAAATCATGCAAAATCTAATAATTTTTTTCAACATATTCGTAGTTATAATTCTTCATTTTCATTTGCATCATTTAATGCTAATTTGATTAATTTTCAAAATCAACGACCTGGTCCATATTGTTTTAAAATACAAGGACAAATATATTATCAGATTAATACTGCACTGTTTGCTGCACCAAATGAAATTCCAGCCTATGGTCAACTTTTTATTATAGATTCAAATGAAGCAATAAATCATCGTTTTAATGAAAATTCGAATCTAGACTTAGAAATTATACATAATCTTGAGTACATAATGCGAGAATGTAATATATTTGCTAAATCATATCAAATGATGGGTGAAGAATTGGAAAATCAACAGCAATCAGCATCTAATAATGAATCATTATCAGAATTACAATTGGTATTTACTTTAAGGCCAGGAATAGATCGACGTCGATATAATATTCAAAGAACGAATGAAGTTGCTGCTGTTTTTTCTACAACTGCTGATGGAGAAATTCCAGAAGCATATGTTATAATACGTAATAAGAGTAATAAAACTTTGCAAAGAGTTAGTTCTATGGATCCAAATGTTGAACCATGGATATATCCATTATTTTATCCATATGGGACTCAAGGATGGCATCGTAATTTAATGAAATTAAATAGTAATAGGCGAATAACTAGAGGACAATATATTAAATATCGTATGTCTATTCGTAATGACTTTAATGCTTTCTTATTAGGACGACGTTTATTTCAACAATGGCTGGTAGATAATTATGTAAAAATTGAAAAAGATAGGATGGATTTTTGTAAAACTCATCAAAAAGAATTACGATCTGAAACATATCAGGGTTTAATAGATTATATGCAAAATATGGCGAATAATTTAAACGGTCGTATTGGAAAAATGGTTATACTTCCTTCTACATTTATCGGATCTCCGCGTAACATGTTACAAAATTATCAAGATGCAATGGCAATTGTTGCTAAATTTGGCAAACCGGATCTTTTTATTACAATGACCTGTAATCCGAAATGGCGTGAAATTGAAGAAAATCTTTTATCTGGTCAACAAGTTTCCGATAGACCTGATATTTGTGCTCGTGTTTTTAATATTAAAAAAGATTATCTGATAGATTTGATCACTAAACAAAACTTTTTTGGTGAAACAGCAGCATACGTATATGTTATTGAATTCCAAAAACGTGGCCTACCACATATCCATATGTTGGTTACTTTGAAATATAATTTTAAAATAACAACTCCAGAAATTGTGGATAAATATATTTCTGCGGAAATTCCAGATCCATGTGAAAATCGTAATTTACATGACATAGTTATGAGACATATGATACATGGACCTTGCGGTGATTGGTGTTTAGTAGATGGTCGATGTTCGAAACATTATCCGAAAACTTTTCTAGACGAAACAAGGATGGATAAAGATGCTTATCCATATTATCGCCGACGAAATAATAATAAAACTTTTGAACGACCAAATGGATATATAGTTGACAATCGATTCGTTGTTCCATATTGTCCAATACTGTCAGTTATATTTAATTGTCATATCAACGTCGAAGTAGTTTCAAGTATTAAGTCAGTAAAATATCTGTATAAATATATTTATAAAGGTCACGACGCTGCAGCTATAACAGTTGAACCAGTGACAGAAAATATAATTATAAATCATGATGAAATACATGATTATATTGAAACTCGTTACGTTGGGCCTGTGGAAGCTAGCTGGCGTATACTTGGTAAAAAATTACAAGATAAAAGCCACACTATAGTACGTTTACCAGTTCATCTACCTAATGAACAAAATATAATAATTGAAAATAATTCTATTGAAAATGCATTAACTTCTGCTTTAAATCAAGTTACTATGTTAATTGATTATTTTGCATTAAATTTACGCGATGTTGAAGCAAGAAAATATTTATATATAGAAATTCCACACTATTATACTTTTAAAAAAGAAAAAATTAACGGCAGAAACGTATCGCACTGGGTTAAACGCAATAATTATTATAATTGTATTGGACGAATGTATTCTGTTAGTCCAACACAAACAGAATTATTTCATTTAAGATTATTATTACTAACAGTTAAAGGAGCCACCAGTTTTAATGATTTAAAAACTGTAAATGGTGAAATTTATCAATCATTTTCAGAAACATGTTTAGCATTAGGCTTGATTGAAGATGATGAAGAATGGAATCGAGCTATGAATGAAGCTATCGTATGGATGATGCCACGGCAACTTCGTAAATTATTTGTACGCATTTTATTACATTGTCAGCCATTACATCCTGAAAAACTCTGGGAAAGTTTTAAAGTAGCAATGTCGGAAGATTATGCACGACATTTTGGGACATTACAAGGACAAAAAAAAGCTTATGAACAAATCGGTGCTATGCTCTTAGCAGAAGGTAAAAGTTTCATCGATTTTCCACAAATGGAACAAATAATAGTAAATAATGAGGAACAAGATTATGTATCATTTGAACAAGCTGTAGAAATTAGCACTAAACAATATGAACAATTAAATGAAAAACAAAAAGAAATAGTAGATTTAGTATTAAATATACTAGATAATAATAGTTATAATAATCATTGTTTTTATATTGACGGTCCAGGTGGATCAGGTAAAACATTTATATATACAACTATTTATTACTTAGCTAAAATACGAAATAAACGCGTATGTACAATGGCTTTCACAGGCATTGCAGCAACGTTACTTCCTTTTGGAAAGACAGTTCATAAAACTTTAGGATTACCTGTTCCATTATTTGCTGATTCTTCATCTACCATTAAAATTCAATCTAAAGAAGCTCAATATTTAAAAAAAACAGATATCTTTATATGGGATGAAGCACCAATGGCACCACGATATGCTCTAGATATTATGGACAGAATATTACGTGATATTATGAATAATAATTTACCGTTTGGTGGAAAAATAATTTTATTAGGCGGTGATTTTAGACAACTTCTTCCAATTAAAGTACATGGAACTCGAAGTGAAATTATAAATCTTTCAATTAAGTTTAGTTTAACTTGGAAATATTTTAAAAATTTTTCTTTAACGCAAAACATGCGAATTTTTCCAGAAGAAATTGAATTTGCAAAATTTTTATTAGACGTGGGTGATGGAAAGTTAAATGATTCTAATGATAATATACAAATTCCTGAATGTTGTATAGCATCAACTGATACAGATATTGTCACAGATATATATGGTGAATTAATACGAAATAAAGATTTTAATAAAGTAGCTAAATGTGCAATACTTTCAGCAAAGAATATTGATGTAGATGAAATTAATAAACAAGTTGTAGAATTGTTAGATGTAACAAAAGAACGAATTTATACAAGTATAGATAGTGCTGTAAACTGTGGAAATAATGATGATATTAACGAATCTTTATTACCAGAGTATTTAAATAGTTTAAATCCATCATGTTTACCTCCTCATGAATTACGTTTAAGACCAAATTGTATTATTATGTTAATACGGAATCTTAGTATAAATGAAGGACTTTGTAATGGTACAAGATTAATGGTTACAGAACTTGCTGATCATTTATTAAAATGCACAATTTTAACAGGTGACAAAAGAGGAGATATTGTTTTTATAAATCGTATAACACTGTATTGTGAAAATATATATCCTTTTATTTTTAAAAGAAGACAATTTCCGATCAAGATAGCTTTCGCTATGACGATTAATAAATCGCAAGGACAAACATTTGATAGAATAGGAATAGATCTTCGTAAAGATGTTTTTAATCATGGACAACTGTATGTTGCCTTTTCGCGAGTTCGTTCTTGGCGAGCATTAAGAGTTTATTTAGGTAAGCAACGAGATAATAGATATGTTAAAAATTATGTATATAAAGAAATATATATGTAATAAAATGAAAAAACTGTAATAACTAATACAAAAACTGTAATAACTAATATTTAAACTTTTTTACTCATGCACGTTATACATTTTATTTTCAAATAAATACGCCATTATTTACATTTTATTTGCTTCGTTTAAAGAATTTTATATCAAAATAAAAAATGCATTAATTTTAATTTTAATAAATATTATGTAACGTATTGTATAAATTATTTTAAATTAATAAGAAATACCTTTATATATTTTTGGCGTAATCTTTCTTTGATATGTAAAATTTAAATCATAGATGTTTTAATTTCTTTAATTTTTAAAAAATGTTTATGTATTAATTTTATAAAAACTTTGTATTATTATTTAAAATGATAAATGGCGCGCGCGTAGCGCGCGCATTGTTATGTACTAGTAAATAAAAAAACAGATATGTCATGATGTCACATTAAATTAATAAAATGTAGCTAGAAATTTGATATATTTGCTATTACGCTGCGATACCACCCAGATAGCAAGCTCACGTCATTTTGACGTCCCAAAATAGTCATTTACTGACTATTCTTGACGTCACGAAATGACGCCTTTATGACGTTAAAATGACGGTCGAATGTCACAAATTCCTGACGTCATGAAATGTACCGTATTTTGATGTCATGGAATGACGTGAACTGTTGTGTCGGGATGAAAAAACTAATCTTCACTCCGTAATTTCGCGTAACAGAATATCAGTTTATTTCAATTCGTGATACACTTTACAGATATTGGTTCGCGCACAATAGCGCATTTACTTTCCGAATATAGCGTTCGAATATTGGCTCGAGAGCGTCGTACGTTATGGCCACGTGTGGTGACGGAGCCTGTGAGTCCCGGCTCCTGGATCACTTATACACGGGCACTGCGCGTTCTCGACTGATTGGCTGCACGTAGAGTTCGTCGTACGATACAAAAACTGTGTTGTTAACCGCTCGAGTATCCCGACAGGAGAGTCGCTCGTCTCACCGGTCCCCTCTTATATACCTTGAGAAGGATTTCGGGAAGATTCTGGTGGTCTCGCGACGCGTCACCGGCCTGCATCGCACGACTTGCCCATGCATGTCCGTTCACGCGAGAACGTTCGATCGTCCGACGCCTCGTGTATAATATGCCTGAATATTCTTGTATTGTTGGACGTGCGTGATCATCGACGCAACATGAACAATATGTTGTCAAAAAGATCTCTAAAAGATATCCTGTTTCTGAAAATAATAACATAAAGAAACTTTTAAAAGATAACATATAATGTCAGAATGTTAACCAATGCATCGTTTTTTGAGAACAGAAAAATATCATGAAACTGATATCTAAAAGATTTTTTAAATCGGATATCTTTAAACGGCAACTAAAGAAAAATAAAATAAAATAAAAATTACATTTTTTTAAATTATTTTTATCAACAGCACATACTAAATTTAAGACAAATTTTTATTAATTAATTAAATTTAAATTATATTATTTTATTTTATTCTTACTTGCCGCTGGTAGGTTTGAATCCGGGACCTTAGGATTACGAACCTTGTACTCTACCTGCTACGCCAATTTGACTCATCGATATGGGTACTTGTTATTGTCTACATATACCTATATGTTATAAACTGACGCAATTATATTATTTTTTATAAAAGCAATTAAATTTTGCAAAACATTAAAAATAAATAGCATTAATTTATTTACTTACTAATTTTATTGTTAAATTTATCTTTTTCCATAACCTTAATAATAAAGGATAACATTTTCAAGAAACTTAAATGAAATTCTTTAATGAGATATCTCAAAGACCGCTTTTAGTAGACGTCTCTGATAAATGTTACCATTTTGACATCATTTCCAAGATATCTAAATGTTTTCTTAAAAAAGTTCTCTTAAAGTTAAATATAATATGCTTATATAATATGCTTATGCCTTACGCCTTAAATCTCATTGTAGACACTGCTTTAGACCGTGTCTAAAATACGTCTTTATGTCCCGATTTTGGATGCGTGCTGTCTGGGAAAGTAATCGTCAGATCATGACTGAAATATGACTACGAAATGACGTCACATCATGACGTCAATTTTAGGTCATGTAAAAAAATGGTCATTTTGACGACATATGACCAGATATGACCATTTTGGGACGTCAAAATGACGTAGGCTTGCTACCTGGGCAGAAACTTGGCGAAAATACAGCACGATGTATCACATGAAGTACTGACAGCAAAAATGCAGCAGAAATCGAGCAGAGCCTGCCGTCATGACATGACGGCGAAAACGCGGCAGGTATAGAACGCGAGTTTGCTACATCAGATGTGTGATGACTTCTGCACACAGGACGCGGCAAAGCGGCATCGCGGTGGCCAATCACCGTCTTGCTTTTCTGATAATACATATATGTATTAATAAAAAAGCAAGACGGTGATTGGCCACCGCGATGCCGCTTTGCCGCGTCCTGTGTGCAGGAGCCATGAATCCTCTATAATAGATGATTTTAGTGAGTAGGCGGTAGTAAGGTTGATCGCCCGACGTGTCTCCCGTCGAATCCTACACTTCCCGGACCTGATCCTCCCAGAAGTCTTCTCAAAGATTTCCACCTTCATATAAAAAAAAGTTCAAATTGGACGGTTCTTGCATGTGATATCATCTTGGGTTTAATTAACTCTCTGCAGTCAGTCGAAAACGCCACATTTAAATTTAAGTATATAATCATAAAATATATAATTCGTAATATATATGTAAATTAAATATCATCAAAATTATAAAATTATATAATGTAAATTAAATGTAATAATAATATTAATAAACATATGTACATTGCATACATTAATTATTTATTTTACTAATTAAAAATTATTAATAATACGTCATATCGTGTTAAATTTTTGCTATATTTTTCTGATTACTTGTGACGACAGCTTGGTGCTCGATTTCTACTATGTTTTTGCCGTCACAACCGATAAAGCAGATCGCGTTCTATATCTGCTGCGTTTTCGCCGGTATGTCATGACGGCAGGCTCTGCTCGATTTCTGCTGCATTTTGCTGTCAGTACTTCATGTGACACATCGTGCTGTATCTTCGCCGCGTTTCTGGTGTCGCAGCGTGATAGCATTTCATGCTTCGTTTTTGCTGTCTTTCTGCGTTTAGAGTTTAATTTGTCAGATTGTGTTTGATATTTACTATGAATTTGCTGTCATGTTATGGTAGCAGATGATATTCGATTTTTGCTGTATTTCTATCAATATTTTCTGTTGATAATCTGTGCTGTTAGAAACTAAGCTTAATGAGGAAGCAGCAGATTGAAATCTGCTGCGATATCATGCTCGAGTTTGCTGGCATATTGCCGGCAAGCTGCTAGCATTTTGCTTGCTGGGTATGTATGAGCACAAATTGTTCTTATGTTGCTAATAAAGATGTTAGCATCTTGCTACACATTTCCCACATAGCACACGTGGATTCTGAGAACGTTCCGCAGGATATCGGAACAGTAGATTGCGTAGATACTGGGAACAATCGAGATACGTACTGAGATATACTACATTACAAACTAAGTATCTTCCTATGTCTCGCTTCTCCTACGGCATAGTACGTACCTGCGAATATCCCGCAGTATCTGTATAGTATGTGAATCGTCAGGGAATGGTCGATCATGTATATGCACGCATACATTTACACGCCTATGCGCGCGCGCTCACATCGAATCAGATTTATAGATTAGGTAGGCGTATCCGTGGAATTTTATTAAAAAAGAATTTTTTTATGCAACTTTGAAATAAATTTATTATTTCATTTTAGTCTACAAAACAATATTGCAACCAACCATATTACAAAACAATATTACAATCAATTATGCTGAAAAAATCAAATATTTCCTTAACTGGTCCTTAATATTTTTATCCGGTTTTACATCGTCCGGATATAAAACTAATTTGAGACACCTCGGCAGTTCTTTGGCTGCTTCCTACGAATAATAGAACATAATTCTGATAACGTACAGTTAGAATACTTATAAAACTAAATTATGTAATAATTTTTCATAAGTCTTGTTAATAAATTCGAGATTATCTTTGTTGCCGCTGAGATCTCAGAAAGAACTTATATGGTGAATAATATTGTCATAACTAACAAATATTGATAACATAAATCGTAAGCGGTTAATGTTTGTGCATTAATAAACAACAGAGCTGATGGAGCGTGGCTTGCAACCTTTTCTCTTTATCTCTCTTTCCCTCCTCACTCCATCTTTGATTATAAGATATAGAAATAATTAATTTGCGAGACATGCTTTGTCAGCCCTGTTGTTCATTAATGCACAAACATTAACCGCTTACGATTTATGTTATCAATATTTGTTAGTAGGTAATGACAATATTATTCATCGTATAAGTTCTTTCTGAGATCTTAGCAGCAACCAAGATAACCTCAAATTTATTAACAAGACTTATAGAAAATCATTACATATATAAAAAAATATTACATAATTTAGTTTTGTAAGTATTTGTAGTAATGTATTCAATATAAACATCAATATTGCGTGACATAAGGGAAAGATTACCTTGGATAAAGAATCTCTTGCGAAATCGTGCAACCCAGCAAACGTAAACTCATCGGAAAGACAAAACAGCTGGGGACACTGTGGGAACCGCCGACACTGCCGTAGGTAGCGCTTAAACTGAATATGTTCTGCAGAATATACGTTGACAGTTTTACGCTCAGACTAATGTTTACAAGGGAGAATAAGGTAATGATAGCGCTTTGGGTGTGAATCAGTGCGCGATCGATGTAAATTTTTATACATGAGATAACCGCAAGGTTCTTATTTATGTTCTCATATATTACGGATAATCACAGTATACGGATAATCAGTATAAGCATCGTAGTTTGTTCGTACATTCTGAGTATGAACTTAAGAACATATGAAAAATGATATACTGATCAATATGTTATACGAATATACTTAGAATGTTAGGAATGGTACGTACGACTACAGTACTTTCAGTATGAGTACATAATATTCGTATAATATCATGTGCTATGTGGGTTACGTCGTCCCTTGTGCTGTTATTTGCTAGCATTTGACACTGATCTTAAGTAATGCTAGCATAATGTTTGAAACGTGCAAAGAATTTTATTTCCGACATCGAATGCTAGCACAAGGGACGACATAAATGCATAGCAAGATGCTAATATCTTTATTATACCAAACTGGTTATCTGGGACCGTACTGTAAATATATATATATATATATATATATATACTGTACATAATATACACTGAGAATATTGTTATAAAATTTTCTATTATACATTCCGCAGCAGCCGCGAGTAGTTCGAGAGATCGCTGCTAGATGAGTGCACGGCGTTTCTCCTTCTCGCGAGAAAATTTACACCAAAAGGCTTATAAAAAAAAATCACCCACAGTAATAAATTATCTCTCGATGTGTATAGTGAGCTCAATAGGTTTACCTAACAGCAAAGTGTAGTATCATTTTTGTCACTCGAAGAGAGTCCCTTGGGCCTTGAATAGAGCTTCAGAGAATTGAGAAAATATAAAAATAAAATTTTAACCCTTGATCTTTGGTCTTATGCAGTGGCCAGGAAGGTGCGAGAAACACTATAGCTACTTCCTAAATAGATTATGTGTTTAGGGACTCAGATTCAGAAAGTTACATATACAGTTTGGTACTAGCCATTTTTTCTAGACAGATGCTAGACAGAATCTAGAAAAACTATCCAGAACCTAGCTATATGCAAGGCGAAATTTCCACGCGTGTATTGTCATTGTCATCGTCGTCATCACCCGATGCCCAGTTAACATAATATACCGTGCATATTTTAATATTGGTTCTACGTTGATACTAGTGATATTCTTGGTATTTACTGCAAAATATTCTCAGTATATTCTACGAAGCAGAAAAAGGCGGAAATAGGAATGTACTCAGTATGTTCTCAGAAAATAGTAATACGTATCTCGAATGTTCTCAGAATTTACGCAATGTACTGCTGCAATATCTTTCGAACATTCTTAGCATCTACATGCGCTGTATGAGTATTTATGATAATATTTTGTGCTATCTGGGAAATGTTAACGCTTCTTTTACATTTTATTGTTTCAATTTACGCTTCGTAGAAGGTTTAATTGTTAACGCTTCTATTACTCTCCCTTTACATTCGACTTACGCTCTTACTTTCCCTTTACATTTGATTTATGCTCCGACTTTACATTTTTACCAGGGCAGCTTGCAATACATATATGTATATACTGTATTAAACAGAAATATATATCTCTTTCTCGCCTGCACGATTCCGATGAAACATAACGGAACCTCTCTTATTACAGGGTCTCTAGCTGCAGCATGCATAGTATTAGTTGGATCTCCACATTGATTTGTTCTTTTTAGCTGCACTGGTGCAACAAGTTAAAGTGAGACAAATATATTTTTTCTCGTTCTAACTTGTTGCACCAGTGCAGCAGTAAAGCAAAAAAAAAAAAAAAACAAGACCAAGGTTTGTAGATGAACGACGGGAGAGGAAGGAAGGTCTTCCCATCCATTGTTATACATTTTGGCCACAAAATGGTCGGGGCCAATACGATGTATCAATTTCACCTTGCTACTACTCACTCACTCTTCTCGTACAACAAACACTACACATACACTTTATGACTCCAAAATGGCGCTCATGCGATGACCTTCCTTCTCCTTCCGTCGTTCATCTACAGACCTTGAACAGGACAATGGACATGTCATGCAAAAAGTGAGCGAATTTGAAATATGTGATGTATATCTTATGGGAATCTCGTTTCGCGTGTAAAAAGTCAAAAATTTAAACGTACATATGCAGGTGTCCATATCTGTTTCACTCGCACTCAATACTAATGACGTCTTTCGCTTGAGTGCGAGTGAAACGGATATTGGACACCAGCGAATCAGTATCACGTTTTCTCACTCATCATAACTCTATCCTTCTTGAGCGTGTAGCGTTGATGAAGGATGCAACCGGCGCAATCCCCAATTTTTACACCGAGGGACACCATTTCTGCCGGTGCGTGTACAGGAAGAGGCTTTGCCATAATATATAAATAATATATTGATCCTATCTTCGTGGCATATATCTAACAATGTAGAAATGAACAGCGTGGACCTAGGAGTCGATTCTATATTTCTGAAAAAACTTAGACAGCACAGGGGGTCTATTACAGTTCTTGGATGAGCTCATTCACTGTGAAAATGTAAAAAATGAGCAACAGTGATTGGTGTATATCGTTAGTTCTAAAAGTATACACCAATCAGTGGAGGCAGTGCTGGAAATGTGAAAAGTGAGTGAACTCACCCAAGAACCGTAATAGACCCCCAGGACATCCTATGGACGGGAGCGTCCCAGATGCGTACAGTAATAAACGGACATAGCAGGCTGAGTGAAACGGACACAGTAACAAACGGACACAGATCAAACGGACACAGTAACAAACGGACACAGTACGAAACGGATACAGACCAAATGCGCACAGACCAAATGCACACAGACCAAATACGCATAGACCAAACGGACACAATAACAAACGAACACAATGCGAAACGGACACAGACCAAATGCGCACAGACCAAACAAACACAGTAACAAATGGACACAGTAATAAACGGACATAGTAACAAACGGACACAGTAACAAATGGACACAGTAATGAACGGACACAGTAACAAACGGACACAGTAACAAACGGACATAGTAATAAAGGGACACAGTACAAACGAACACAGACCAAATGCGTATGAACCAAATGCGCACGAACTTACCACATGGGTTGCGACTTTTCAGGGCACCCCTATCGATGGAGTGGGTGGGGGCGAAGTCCCCCTTGCACCCTTCCGTATGTGTGTGTGTGCAAAGCATTCTCTGCACCACATGGGTTTGCGACTGTGTCCGTTTCGCACTGTGTGCATTTGGTCCGTTCGCATTTAGTCTGTGTCCGTTTGTTACTGTGTCCATTTGGTCTGTGCGCATTTGGTCTGTGTCCGTTTGTTACTGTGTCCGTTTATTACTGTGTCCGTTTATTATGGTATATCCACACAAACTTGCATAAACGCATAAGCATATGCATAAGAAATTCGATTGGTCTATTTTTTTATGTAAGTGCTTGTAGATCAATCAATTTTTTTATGTATATGCTTATGCGCTTATGCAAGTTTGTGTGGATATACCATAACTGTGTCCGTTTGTTACTGTGTCCGTTTGGTCTGTGTTTGTTTCGCATTGTGTCCGTTTGTTACTGTGTCCGTTTGGTCTGTGTCCGTTTGTTACTGTGTCTGTTTCACTCAGCTTGCTGTGTCCATTTATTACTGTGCGCATCTGGGACTCACTCTTATGGACGTTCATTTTGTGTCTATTTTGCGTCCACACGTCTATGGACATGAAATGGACGTCCATTGTATGTTCGATTTCAGACATCCATCAATGGCCAATATTTGGACGTTCTTAGGATATCCGGTCTTGGGCCCGTATTCATATTGTTGGTTTTTAATTATATATGTATATATTATTCATTTACTTCAGCTTTTTACAGCTAAGAAGGAGACTTGGTTTACACAAAATCTACTTATTCATCTTTTCATTCTTCCGTTCCTTCATCTTTTTTTATCCTAAAGATATCCTGCCCTAATTTAGTTTACTATTACCTATATATTTACAATTTTTCCTAGTTCGCCTCCCTCCACTTACTTCCTACTGTTAAGTTCATCCATTTTTTAAAAAACGTAAGGGTTCTCGCACGATAAACAATTTTCACATAATAATAATAATATACCCAGTGAACACAGTAATATAGCAGCAGTGTAACAGCAATGTAACCGAATATAACAGGTTACGTTACTCTGAAATTACACGTAACTTACATGTAAGTTACAATTTCCGACTCAGCAATATAACATGTTATAATTACATGTTATCTAACCGTTACACAACAGTTACAAAGAAAAATAAAATAAAATAAATATTTCATTTTTTTTAAATTATTTTTATCAACAACACACTACATTTAAAATAAATTTTTATTAATTAATTAAATTTAAATTATGTAATTTTTTATTTTATTTGTACTTGCCGCTGCTAGGTTTGAACCTTAGGATGACGAACCTTGTACTCTACCTGCTACGCCAATTTGACTCATCGATATGGGTACTTGTTATTGTCTACATATACTTATATGTTATAAACTGACGCAACTATATTATTTTTTATAAAAACAATTAAATTTTGCAAAACATATTAAAAATAAATAGCATTAATTTATTTACTTATTAATTTCATTGTTAAATTTATCTTTTTCCATAATCTTAATAATTAATTTGATGGAAATTGCGATCTATTTAGCACTAATCTTTGAAGCGTTCAAATGATTAATTAGATGGTTAACTATATAGATCGTAATTCTAAGAAAAAATTGAATAGTATACATTTATTATTCTGTTTTTGTTCAGCACACGATGAATTTCGATTTTGTGCATTTTTTGTGCGCAGTAATTGTAGACAAACTGTTATTTTTGAAAACATTATCTTTATAATAATTTTTTTTATTATTAAATAGATCTGTCATTCAGGATGTTATAATGTCTGATTTCTGAGTCAACTACGACACATCGTTCCGTAATAACATTGATACGAACGTGTTATGTTACGATTATACAATTTTTGTTGAATAACTGTAACGCCAAAACGATGTATAATAGCTACTTGGGAAAAAATTTTAATATATAATCAGATATGATTATATGTTATCATATATGACTATATATAAATTTATATATATTGATGGAAGGTTTTATATATGATTGTATATAATCATATAAATCTATATATTCTATAATCTTAAAACATATATGTTGTCCAGTATAATAATATCAAAGTTAACGATACGCCGTGGTGCCATATATAATTGTGGAAACTTTTATATATGATTATATACAGGGTGTTTGGTAAAGATTTATGCAATTTTTATAAGCAGGTAGAGCGCATTAAGCTGAACATAAAATCCTCATCGTTTTTCCATTTTCACAATAGTTAACGAGTTATAGACTTGTAAAATTTTCTGTATTAGCCCGGCCTACCGGCAAATGCAAGCACGCCGAGCGCCCGACCGCGGCGGCTGCCCCTCCCTAGCGCTTGAACCTTGAGATTGCTAGGCACGCGGAGGGAGTTGTTACAACAAGCGGCAATGGCTACGCACAATGTGTACGTGTACATACATGTGTACAAAAAAATATCAGTTCTAATGCTTAAAGAAGCAATTACTAAATTTTTTTTTTTTTTAATAAATAATGATTATTTTTAATAAAACATTTTTTTTGGTGATAGTCTTAAATGTCGTAAACTGTCATAAATTTTAAAAGAAGCTATTATCATGTGCTCTACTAAAATGCGCAAAATACTTATCCATAGTATGTTACACTCTTTGTAATAACACAGAAAAATATTCCCTTTTGATGTAACGATTTCACGATAGCTTAGGCGCGATGCTACGATAATTATGCTCAAAAATTAATGTTCAATATCATGTATTGTTAACACAACGAAGGATTTTCTTTTATAACCATAGAAAACTTACAGTTTTTTCTACCTTTAATTGCATTATTAATTACGACAGATTTTCAGTGACTTATAATGTATTAACGATAGAAGAAATTCGAAGTTCTCTATCATATACAAGAGAAAATCATTTCTAGTTAACCATACTAACGATACTTGACATAACATTGATCTCTAATTACTTATAATTACCATAGAAGTTGCATCGAATAATTTATCCTGAAGTCGTTAGATCAAACGTGAATATTTTTCTATCGTGTTATTTTACAAAGAGTGCATATTAGGGATAGTATTTTGTGCATTTCGTAATTTTCTAATAAGATGGTTACGAAAGGAGAATGTATAAAGAATCAATCGTGATAAATCTTCGTTAATTTAATATTCCATAAAAAACGATGAGAGAATTTGATGCGGCAAATATTATATTATTTGCAGGTTCCATACGTTTCCATCGCTTTCTCTCTTTCGACTTTCTTATTTACAAAAGTTTATTACGATTTAAATTTGTCCTATTTTTATTAATAATTTATAATCTCGTCATGTAATCGCGAGTGTGCGTAGCAGCCATCGACGCGAGCTTAGGCACGGTGCGGCACGTGGGAACGGCGACGACGCCACGCTTCTCCTTCTTTCCCCCGCCGCCGCCGGCAGCCAATACTTGAAACAGTAGGCCGTGCTATGGCTCGAGCGGCTCGAGCCCTTCCTTCGGCGCGCAAGGCGCGCTCTCATTCGCATAATTTAAAAAATTTATATCTCGATTATTAGCAGACCAAACCCACAACAATATTGAACTTTTATGTTCATCTCGATCCCATCTACCTTTTTATGAACAGTGACCAGTATGCTCTGGGACTCCCTGTATAAGCATATTATATTTATTATATTTAACATTATATTTAACTTTAAGAGAACTTTTTTAAGAAAACATTTAGATATCTTGGAAATGATGTCAAAATGGTAACATTTATCAGAGACGTCTACTAAGAGCGGTCTTTGAGATATCTCATTGAAGAATTTCATTTAAGTTTCTTGAAAATGTTATCCTTTATTATTAAGGTTATGAAAAAAGATAAATTTAACAATGAAATTAATAAGTAAATAAATTAATGCTATTTATTTTTAATTGCAAAATTTAATTGCTTTTATAAAAAATAATATAATTGCGTCAGTTTATAACATATAGGTATATGTAGACAATACCAAGTACCCATATCGATGAGTCAAATTGGCGTAGCAGGTAGAGTACAAGGTTCGTAATCCTAAGGTCCCGGGTTCAAACCTACCAGCGGCAAGTAAGAATAAAATAAAATAATATAATTTAAATTTAATTAATTAATAAAAATTTGTCCTAAATTTAGTATGTGCTGTTGATAAAAATAATTAAAAAAAAATAAAATTTTTATTTTATTTTATTTTTTTTTAGTTGCAGTTTAAAGATATCCGATTTAAGAAATCTTTTAGATATCAGTTTCATGATATCTTTCTGTTCTCAAAAAACGACGCATTGGTTAACATTCTGACATTATATGTTATCTTTTAAAAGTCTCTTTATGTTATTATTTTCAGAAACAGGATATCTTTTAGAAATCTTTTTGACAACATATTGTTCACGTCATTCCATGACGTCAAAATACGGTACATTTCATGTCGTCAGGAATTTGTGACATTCGACCGTCATTTTAACCTCATAAGGGCGTCATTTTGTGACGTCAAGAATAGTCAGTAAATGACCATTTTGGGACGTCAAAATGACGTGAGCTTGCTACCTGGGTTAATAAAATTATTGAAAAGCATATTACGGTTTAGTTTTCCTTCGGCGCGAGCGTGTGTGTGTGTGTGCGTGAATGTTCCTACGGTGACTCGACGCAACAATATTTTCCCATTTGTCCTGATTATAAACTGATACAACTATTAAATCCTTTTCTTTTATTACCTCTCTCAATCTCGTCACGATCCACCCCTCTCTTTGATTAGTTCTCCTTCTCTTATCCCCTAACTCTTCTTTATTCCTATTTCGAAACTCCCTTTTGCCCTTTCCCTTTTATTTACTCTTTCCTGCTATATTCCAAAATAAAATATCTAACCTCTTGTTCTCCTCCCCTCTTCTAATTTTCCCCCCTCTCTTTCTCAGCTTAACCAAAATTTTCTTTATCTTTCCTCTTTTCTCCTATCTCTCTACTTGCACCCTCATCTTGTTTCCTACTTTCCCTGCTCTCCCTCTCGCTAGGGACTGTCTCGATTGCGCACATAAGCGATTGGACACAGTAGTATTTCCCGATTGGACACAGTCGCGATTGGACACGGACTTGATTGGAAACAGATCCGATTGGACCCGGACTCGATTGGATACAGACCGATTGGACACGAATATTGGACACGGACCTGTTTGCACACGGACCCGATTGCGCACCGACTCGTTTGCACACGGACCCGATTGCGTACGGATCCGATGCACTATCTTTATTCTGTGCGTATATAAGTTATGGAGTTAACTAGTACAATTAATAACGTTTATTGTTTTTACGTATATTGTTTTCTTTACGAAAAAGTAGTACTAGCAATCAGTACTAATTAAGTCATCAGTATTGGGAGTACTAGGATTAGTACTGAGAGTATTAGTATATTAATACTTATGAATATTGCAGAATGGTCAGTACTGTACCTATCAATGCTTACAGTACTGGCAGTACTAGAAGCAATAATATTCATTAGTACTTTAAAGTATTAAAGTGGTATCAGTACTTTATCAGATTAATACTCGGAGTACTATCAGCGCGGGAAACGATATATTACACTTGTCAGTACTTTAAAATTTTTAACATTAATTTTATAAACACTTAAGGCAATATCTACATTCTTATGATATATTACTTATGTCATATGATTCTTTTCAAATATTTGTTTATATAAGTTAATCTTATATAATTAAAAAGCAATATCAAAATGATAATAAACTGAATAATTAACTTTAAGATTTATTTAGTATATATTGTATAACAAATTAAAAACTTTTGTGATGTAACTAATATAAAAAAATTGTACACTTGTTTTACAACACTGTATAAAAACTTATAAGCAAAATTATAATGCAAATATGAAATTGTAGTACAAATTCGGATTTAACTCCCAGACAGCACACAATATTTATAAAATATTTACGAAATATTTATAATAATTGTTTCAATATTTTATAAATATTAATCAAAATATTTCATAAATATTTTTGTGATCTTAGATTGAACAAATCAGAAATATTTATTGTAAATATTATAAAAATATTTATGAATATTTAAGATATTTATGTAAATATTTAAGAATATTTATGCAATATTTATGAATATTTACCAAATATTACAAATCTTTATCTTTTGTTTACTATATTGTATAAAATATTTTAATAATATGTTAAATAAAGATTTTTATTTAAGTATAAAAAATTTTTATATAATATTTTGTACATTTTTTAAAAATAAATAGAAATAAATATTTATAAATATTTATCACAAATATTGTGTGCTGTCTGTAACGTAGTATACGCGCAGCACTAGCGTAGCTACACTACCCACATAGAAATTGGCATCCAGTGGATGTCCAATGGACGTCCATTAAACCTCCATAGATCCATGGGAAGTCTATGTCTATGGTGGAAGTCAGATGAACGTCCATTAGAGGTCTAGTAAACTTTCATGGCTCCATTGAAGGTTTACCTCCATGGTGGAAGTTAGATAGACATCCATTAGGGATTCATTAAACATCCATAGATCCATTGGATGTTTTCTTCCATGGTAGAAGTTAGATAGACGTCTATTAGGGATCCACTAAACTTCCATAGCTCTATGGAACATTTACTTCCATGGTAGAAGTCAGATAGACGTCCATTAGGGATTCACTAAACTTCCATAGTTTTATGGAACATTTACTTCCATAGTGGAAGTTACCCAGACAACACGCTTGTCAGAATGAAAACTTTAAGATAACTTTTTTAAGAAAACATTTATATATCTTGGAAATGATGTCAAAATGGTAACATTTATCAGAGACGTTTACTAAGAGAGGTCTTTGAGATATTTCATTGAAGAGTTTCAGTGAAGTTTCTTGAAAGTTAAGTTTCTTGAAAATGTTATCCTTATGACATCTAAATAATATCAGCTTAATGTCTCATAATAGATATCACAATGCTTTGTCCGATTTTTGAGCCGTCCATGCGCGTCGTAGTTGACTCAGAAATCACACAATACTATAACATTCTGAATGAGAGAGATCCATGATTTGATATTTAAAAAAATTATCATAAAGATAATGTTTTTAAAAATAACGGTTTGTCTACAATTACTGTGCACAAAAGAATGCACAAAATCTAATTCATCATGTACTGAACAAAAACAGGATAATAAATGTACTATTCAATTTTTTTTAGAATATATGATCTATAATATAGTTAATTATCTAATTAACCATTTAAACGCTTCAAAGTATTAATGCTAAATAGATCGCAATTTTCATCAAATTATTAAGGTTATGGAAAAAGATAAATTTAACAATATAATTAATAAGTAAATAAATTAATGCTATTTATTTTTAATGTTTTGCAAAATTTAATTGTTTTTATAAAAAATAGTATAATTGCGTCAGTTTCTAACATATTGGTATATGTAGACAATAACAAGTATCCATATCGATGAGTCAAATTGGCGTAGCAGATAGAATACAATTAAGGTTCGTAATTCTAAGGTCCCGGGTTCAAAACCCACCAGCGGCAAGTAAGAATAAAATAAAATAATATAATTTAAATTTAATTAATTAGTAAAAATTTGTTTTAAATTTAGTATGTACTATTGACAAAAATAACTAAAAAAAAAAAAAATTTTATTTTAAATTTTTATTTTGTCAATCATCTATCGAGGCTCCATGAAGCCTCTACTAATGATCCACAAAACATCCGCCAGTCATCCACCGAGGTTTCATGAAGCCTATATCAATAATCCACACAACGTCTAATAAACCTCTTTGACGACGTCTAATGGAGGTCAAATAGACGTACGCAGTGCGGAACTGTGGATTTCTAATGGCTCTATATTGGACGTCTAATGGACGTCCACTGAAAGTTCAAACTTCCATGGCAGACGTCTAATGGACGTCTATTAGAGGTTTTATTTCTATGTGGGTAGTGCTGTGCTTATATTACGTTAGTATTCAATATAAGTACTACGAGAGTACTGGATGAGTACTGGAAGGAGTACTAGACGAGTATTAGGGTGAGTATTAGAGAGAGTACTTAATGAGTGGCGAATGAGTATTGAATGAGTACTGAGGAGTACTGACGAAGTACAAGCTACATCCCAGCTAGCCAGGCCTGTTAAAATCACATATCGTGAAAGCTTTACAGCAAGGAATTATTTCAATTTTGACAACAATTTTATGACAAGTAATTGTCTGTTGCTTTGTCTTCTAAAAGTTTCGAGCAAATTTACGGCAAAAGTTTTCATCACACGATGCAAATAACAGAGAAAGACTTGTACATAAATATTTTATAGAAAAATTACAAGGTTTATTCCGATACGATAAAATGCAAAATTTAAGCAAATAACAAAGCAAACCTTGCCACACGACATGACAATAAATTTATGGCAAGAACAGGAAATCTTGTTAAGCACGGAATAATGGCAAATTAAGAGCAAGAACAAAATAAAACTTGCCGAATACACTTTTGCAACAAAATTGCGACAAGGTGTGTCCGTAAACAGCTTAGTTTTTACTGGCAAGGCTTGTCGTAAATAGTATGACGCACATTTTATGCAAATAACAGGGTTGCATTATCGGTTGCACCATTCACATATGATATTGGACTAATCAGTCCAATATTTTATTTTTGTTGATCGTAATTTCGACAAGATTTGTCCTGTTCTTGTCACAAATTTGTTATCATATTGTGCATAGCAAGGTTTGCTTTGTTTTTGCCACAAATTTGCTATCATGCTATGTACAGCAAGGTTTGCTCTATTCTTGCCACAAATTTCCCAAGGAGAAATGAAAGATCGGATAAACGTCTATTAAACGTCGGAGCCATCTAAGTACATCTAAAATAACGTCTAGAAATATCTGATTTTTAGATGTAACGTGATTTGGTGTTATTGTGTTCGTTTAAAACTTTACAATAACAGCCTTTATACAAAAACAATAAATTATTAATAAAAAATTATTTTAAGCTGTAAATCATTTCTCGACGTCTGATAAACATCTAATAGACGTCTAAGTAAATGATAATAATTTTGAAGAGACGTCGCATTACTTTTTAAATAGTTAATGCGATTTTGTTTATTGCCAGACAGCACACAATATTTATAAAATATTTACAAAATATTTATAATATTTATTTAAATATTATTTTATAAATATTTATCTAAATATTTTATAAATATTTTTGTGGTTTTAGATTTGACAGATTGTAAAAATTTCATTCCCAGATAGCACACAATATTTATAAAATATTTAAAAAATATTCATAATATTCATTTGAATATTATTTTATAAATATTTATTTAAATATTTTATAAATATTTTTCTGGTCTTAGATTTGACAGATCGTAATTAAAGATTATCATAAATATTATAAAAGAAAAAATTAAAAAAAATTAAAGAAAAAATAGTATTTGTACTTAAAGAAATAAAAAAAGTGTATTATAAATTAGTATTATTTATTAATAAGTATATAAATTGGTTCTTTTATTATACACGGAGAAAATTTTCTCTTAGAATTTATCTTCAAAATTATGGTAGTCGTGGAACGACACGGACTTCGAAGAATTTTACTATATTTTTAGTGAAATTTAGTAAAATTTTAGTAAGATTTAACTAAACTATTCTATAATGTAAAATGTTTTGATTAAATTTTAGTAAAATTTTATCAAATTTTACTAAAAGTATAGCAAAACTTTTTGAAGTCCGTGTTGTCTCACGACTACTACTGATTTTGAGGGTAAAATTCTAAGAAAAAATTCTCTCTGTGCAGAGATAAATCTATTATACGTCTATAATACAGTTACGCAGAACGTCTATCAGACGTCTATTATACGCGTTTGAAAAAGGTCACTTCGTCTATCTAGATGCGTCTATCGATCTAGCTTAGATGCATCTGATAGACGTCTGCTCGATGTCTATCCGATCTCGCGTTTCTCCCTGGGTTGCTACCATATTGTGTACAGCAAGGTTTGCCTTGTTCTTGTTGCAAATTTGTTGTTATTCTTTACTAGCAAGTTTTACCCTGTTATTTGCATACATTTCCCTCCCCTTCCCTAGATAAGAACGTCCGAAAATTCTAATCCCCTCTTTCCTACCACAACTTAGAATCCTTTCGGGCGGAAACTAGAAGAAACCAATAACTAGAAACCTAAACCTAAACAGATAACAAAACAAATTTTCCAATGAGGAACCTCCAAATTTGGAAGTATTAGAAAGGAGTCTACCAATCTAAAATTAAGAAATTTGTTTGATCACCTACATCTCCATCCTACCCCTTGGAAACCTTCTATAAAAACCGCAACTCATAGGATGCGCGGACGCAGTACTATTGCGACTTCTTGTCTAAATCTTACCCTCATGTCGCGCCTAAGTCACAAGTTGCTTTGTGAACGATAAGTGCCTATTACTTGGTCCCGAACTTTTGGTGCTGAACTATCTGTCCCGAACTTTCAGTGCCGAACTATCAGTGCTGAATTTTTAGTGTCTACCGCTAAACATTAAGTGAAGTGAGTGCACCTGGAGTTCTCGTGCCTCACCCCTCTCTGGCCCCACCAGCCCCGAGCCAGACGAATTAGGTCGACTTTGCCCAGCTGAGAACCGCCTGGGAATCCCGAGACCAAGAATTTAAATCTCTCCCAGCCAAGTAGTAAGTCACTTTCTCAACCTCGTTTGTTAGCTCACTTCATCCGGTTAACATACTTTTGTCACTTCAGTGGACAACTATCCCCAGCGTAAACGATCTCAGCAATCTATAACGGGAACGTCGGAAGCGAATCAGAGCAGCACGAGCCATTCTCGACCAGGCGTATAGAGAATTCTTAGAGGCGACGCGCTCTCCTACCCGCGGGGACTCACCTCGAGTCCCTACTCCCTCTCCTACCCGCGGAGACTCATTTCGAGTCCCTACTCTCCCTCATACCCATGGAGACTCACCTCGAGTCCCTACTCCCTCTCCTACCCGCGGAGACTCACCTCGAGTCCCTTCTCCCACATATTCCCCTATAAGTTCACCGAAACCTGAAGACATTCCACCCCCACTTTCTCCTACATCTTCCATAGTAGTAAATGAATTTGATCGAGCCGCTCCGGCCGCGCTACTATCATTACGATAGTAGTCAAGATTCGCTAATAAAACTATTAGAACAATTCCCTATAAAATCAGACTCCTCTCTTCAATATTATCGCGAGTACACTCTCACTCCGGAGGCAATAGATCCGGACGCTTTATTCTATGTGGTCTCTGCACTTGACAGACTTCATCCTCACCTTCACTCCCCACTATTATGACCCCTTCGTGGTCCCCGCAGATTTCTTTTACAATTTCTTTCCCCCTTCCTCAGTCATCATTCAAGAATTAATATGGGTAATTATTTACCTATACGGAGCCACCTCCGATTTTAATGTCCTTCACATATATTATGGACACGACCCTGAGTAACTTTTCCTTATAACTTAATCGTCGGTCATTGTTTGTTAAAGAGTTATTAACTAAAGAAGTTTGAAAAATATTCATGTAAAATAGAACAAAACACACACACACACACACACACACACACACAGCTTTAGATAGGGAGCCTTCGACCTTCTCCTCCTGCACCTACTCCGTTGGTCAGGATGCCTTATACAGAAATACGCAAAAGTATGATACTTTGTTGAGAAATAAGTATGTCACACAAACATTTCAATCAAAATTTGGTGTGGAAAGAGAATGTATTCTCAGAAAACGCGTGGGCGGAGGAGGGGCTTTGCCTTTCCCCCTGCACCCCCTTCCCGTAATTTTTCCTAACTTTAACCCACCAATTTTATGTCGCTATTTGGTTAATGTGAAAACATTGAAAACAAACAGCGTGGAAAGTCGCAAACCCATGTGGTACAGTACAAGACATCGTTTACATTCAAGTTTATTAATACTGCAGTAAAAGTGCCGAATGGGTTTGCTTCGTGTAGAAAGTTGATAAAAGGGCAAAAACTAAGAAAAATTCTGAGCTTGAATATTCAATTTTTCAATTGTATTTGATTAAACTAATGTCCATGCTTATACTGTACCACATGGGTTGCGACTTTTCATGCTGTTTGTTTCCAATGTTTTCACATTAACCAAATAGCGACGTAAAATTGGTGGGTTAGAGTTAGGAAAAATGAAAATATAAATAAATAAATATAAATTAATAAATTCAGTATTGTTCTTATATCCATTTCTGGTTTAAATATTATAATCAAAATTTCAACGTCAACAATTACATATACTTGTGAAATCTTTCCGTGTTAATAACTTTTAAATAAATGCCGAGCGCCTAAAATCTTTACAACATTACTCAGAATGATGACCTTGATAACAGGATTTGCAGC
Source organism: Monomorium pharaonis (assembly GCF_013373865.1). Taxonomy (NCBI): domain Eukaryota; kingdom Metazoa; phylum Arthropoda; class Insecta; order Hymenoptera; family Formicidae; genus Monomorium; species Monomorium pharaonis. The sequence goes on from NC_050471.1 coordinate 21,360,910, forward strand.
TTTCCCCTTCCGCACCCATCCGTGTGTGTGTATTGTTTTATTCTACATAAATATTTATCGAACTTCTTTTGTTAATAACTCTTTAATGAATAATGACCGACGATTAAGTTATAAGGAAAAGTTACTCAGGGTCATGTCCCTGATAACATATGTAAAGGACATTGAAATCGGAGGTGGCTCCGTATAGGTAAATAATTACCATAATATGAAAATCTTAGCCACCTTCCCCTCTCTCTCAACTTATTAGGTACTAAATTTTTCACGCGGCAATAATTTCCTATATGTATACGTTTTAAGTTGCGGTATAATAATCTCACACATTAATGTTTTCTTAACTATTGTATAATAATGTATAGCACTAAGATATTCCAAATTAACGGTATAATAATGTTACACATTAATGTTTTCTTAACTATTGTATAATAATGTATAGCACTAAGATATTCCAAATTAACGGTATAATAATGTCACACATTAATGTTTTCTTAACTATTGTATAATAATGTATAGCACTAAGATATTCCAAATTAACGGTATAATAATGTTACAGATTAATATTTTCTTAACTATTGTATAATAACGTATAGCATCAAGATATTCTAAATTCCATTAAAATGTTAATTACATATAAATATATATACATATATTTTTTTTTCGGTATTACAACCTCAGGCCCTTTATTTGTATTACCATTCATACTGAAAAATGTGTGTTAGAATAAATATGTATTTAAATTAAAAATTCTTTATTTATTTATAAATCGACCTACCCTCATCCTCAATTGAAGACTGCATCGGGTCCGACCCCGACGAGTTATAACAATTAAATTTGTTGACTCTAAATTAGGACTAACGGACGCACTGCTCGGAAATCGGAGTTATAGCGAGCCTACCGGCACACTGATCCACATTTTCTAGCAATAAAGAGTGCGTTTGCCCCTAAAAGGCACTTGTCTTTTCTCGACCCTGTGCCTTTCGGAAGTCGTGTTGCGTTACGTCTTCCCTTGCTTTATCTCCACTTTATAAGATACCTATGCAATCACCCGATTCTACCCAACTTTTCATAAAGCTGGACGTAACAATTGAAACATGAACATTGGCCATCTTTCACAACTATTTAGGGAAAAGATAACCATAATATCATAGAACAGTTGGCTATACATTTTTTATGTACTTAACATTTATAGAATAATAAAAAAAACTTATAATTTTACATATTTAGTTTTATTGCCACATATTATCATATATTTAATTTTATTTTTAAACATTTTTTATATTAAATGTTCACACAAGTTTAGGATCAATTTAACTCATTGTCATTACTAAAAAAGAAAACATATGATATGTAAAATTAAAATATTAGGTGCGTAACTTAATTCTTGTCTTTTTAAATAAAATATTTACATAAACACTTACCCCGAAATGTCATGGGTTATCTTACCCAAATTGCGAGAGGAAGATAATCATAGTATTTATTTACAAAATAGAGAAAGAAATAAAAAATATAATTACACATTACAATTTACATACTTTTGTTACGTGGGTAACGTTCATTGCGACAGCACAACTGTAATTTATTCGACATTATGGCAATTTCTAATGAATACGTGAAAAACTTTGCAGGCAGTCAAAAATAAAAACGTGATGTGACATCCACAATATCATTATTTCGAATAGTATACGCACATAAACTAGAGTAAATATTGATTATTTTGAAATAATTACGAGGACATATTATTTAGTCATTAATTATTGGAGAAATTATAGCCATTGGCCATCTTTTCCGTATGGCCATCATATCCTAACTTACCCTATATATATTCTCTGTTTTACATGGAATAATGTAAATATCTAAAAACACAAATCTGTTTTGTGTCATAATATATATTACGACAGAGGTTAGCCAAAATAAATTACATTTCTGATAAACCGCGTCATTAGAATATGCCACTTAGCACAAATATACAATCTATTTTTACTTATTCAATAAAATTATTGATTAACTCGATCTCAACCATATCGACCAATTGTCGTTTATGCGAGTCAGCTGATCGCTATATCGTACAATTATATGCGCATTATTCCATAACTATATTGATATCGTATAAAATACTCATTGACTGTCTTATTGTGCACAATGCAATATTGTACTGACTATTTAAAAAACTATTTAAAAATACGTGTGTAAGTATATAATATTATAAATGCACAGATTTTTAAAATTTGCTTTAAAATTAAAGAAATCAATTCCAAACGATCATTATTGTTTTATCGCAGTCAGCAGATATGCGCAGTATAGACGTCATTACGAAATACCGAAAGCGAAAGCAAGACCATCAATTCCGATTCGAATGCAATCCATACAGATTCGTTGGGGTTCCGTCTTATCTGCTGACCCCCAGTAACATATCACGAACTGTAATAAATTTTGGAACGCATGCGTACAAATATTATGGCATTGTTGAAATTAATGCAAATTAACTTTGCAATCATTAAATACAACACCTGATTCAAGTCAATTTATTTTTAGCAATATAATATTGCCGATTTTGTTGACAAAAAAAATCATGCCTTTTTCATTGAGTGAGTATGTGACTGATATTGAGTATACACTTGCGATTTTGTTATATTTGATAATAAAAATACTCTAGTCGTGTGTATTTTCTTTTAGTGATATTGCAAAAATTAATTTTAAATTTGTTTAATTATTTTGAAGAATTTAAATTATTTTCTTTGTTTAGAGGAGATATCAAAAAATGGAACATTGTTTATTGCATCCAAACCCCAGAGGTAGAATTAATTAAATTTATTAAAGCAATTAAAGTTAAAAAATTAAGAAAAAAGAATTGATGTTTTTAAATTATTCGAATAAATTGTTTAAAAAGTATAATAAATGCTATATATATATATATATATATATATATATATACATATACATTATATATACATTATACATATATATACAAGATATATATACATTAATAAAGAAAGAAAAATAAAAAAAAGAAATATGTATATATGTATTTTCAGTGATTTTAAATTAGCAATACATTTGGATTGTGACGTCAAGAAATCTGTTTACATCAGTACAATATTTTTTTGGTGTATCATGACCATTGAGCGTTTTTAAGAATTTTTCTAATTATCAGAATGTTGTAATAACGATTTAATTTTTTTAAAGAGAATTTTCTAGTAATCATTCTTTTATTATTTATGATTCACTTTTTATATTTAATAACTTATGAATTAGAATCGGTAAAACAAACTTTTAAAAAAATAAGTCACTTATTAAAAAACCAAAAAATAAAATTTTTTATCTGTCACATTTTGTAAGCATATTTTTTTGAAAATTTATACTTAAATTTTCTGAAATATCTTTATAGTAAATGCTTCAACTTTGAAACAGTTCTCTCTCTCTCTTTCTCTCTCTCTCTCTCTCTCTCTCTCTCTCTCTTTCTCTCTCCATCTTTCTCTAGTGTGTTTTATTATCTTTAGTAGTTAAATTTATTTCATTTTGTACAAAATGAAACGTAATATGGGTATGTGTATATACTGACCATAATGTACATTTGGTATTTAAAATAATCTGTAAATGAATGACATAAGATGTTAACAAAATTATTATCCTAATTTTGCATCTATTTCGTCATAAGATTTCTTATCTTATCTATACAATACAGCTGTGCTTAACTTTTAATTTTGTGCTCCAATTATATGCTGAATTTTTATTCTTACGCATAACACCTCAACATGGAATCAATATAGAAGAAGTTTTAAAAATTGAACAGTAATAGTATAATAAAGAATTTAAAATATTTAATTTGGCAATTTTAAACACAAGACAGTTTTTTAACATGAATTACAGTATTGTCAAAGGCAATTTGTCCAAAAGTAGTTTTAAATTTTAATTAAGTAAGAATATGGTAATATTTAATTTTGATTTTCTAATCGATTTTGTTAATATATTTTACTAGTAATTAACATTTAATGAGTAAATCTTAAAATTGTTTTTATTAAAAAATTTTAGAAAATTTTAATTGAATGTTTTATGATTATCTAGGTTGTATAGAAAAAATAAGAAGAAAAATTCTCTACATCTTTTTTCTAATAAAGAAACTTAAATTTAAGATAGCTAATTAATATTTTTATTGGCACAGCGTGCATCTAATTTAATTTAATTTATAATATAAATTTTTTAAAAATATACGAATAGTGACAAACAGATCCTTGAAGTATGCGTCGTCGTGCATATATACATGCCTTATTTAAAAGCATAACCAGTTATTTAACTACATTTTATGAGAATGTTACGTATGTCGTGCATGTTACTTATTTTATTTGTGTTTGTCTATTACTGTTGAATATTCTTTGGCGAGAAATTAGTAAAGTCGAATGCTTCATGATCGAAAGAAAATTATGAGTACGAGTTTTACATACACACTCCCCTCTCTCATCTGTCTCTCTCTTTCTTTCTCTTTTTTTATAAATAAAAAAAAATATATATAATTTTATTTTATTCCTCTTTGATTATTTTTGATGAAGAAGGATTTTCATAAATTTTTTTACAATAGAGAAATTAAATAGAAACAAAACGAATAAAATAAGTTTAGAAATAAAATTATTTTAAGATATAACATAAATTAAAAATATTCATTGTAATTTTTGAGTTTTATCTGTCAATAATCTGTATTTTTATTCAATTCAATTATAAAGCAATAAAATAAGTCAAAGGTTGTAACAATTATTATTTGCAATGTCAAAGATAGGAAATAAATTTGACTCTATAATTAAACTTAATAGTAAGTATTTACTACATTATTATATTTATATTTAATAAGTAAAAATAATTATTTTTAAATAGATAAATAATATTTTAATGCAAATTTTTGTCTCTTTTAAAAAATATGTTTTTATCTATTAATTTTTAGTAATATCCCAACTACTCATTTTTTATATTCATTTAGAGATAAACTTAATCAGTTTGTTCGTCGACTGGAATATTATTCCGACATTACGTCACGCTAGATTTCGCGCTTCATCGACGTCAACGTCGTTGTCGAAACAAATAACAATAATTGGACCACTTGTTCTGTAACGGGTTATCATCGTATATGTCTCCTCCCCACTTCTTTTCTTGCAATCGGCGCAAGCACCCCGTGCGCCACAACTTATATGTTCGTTGATTGGCCGATGCACTTATGCGTGTTCAAGATGATTGGTAGACTCATTCGCATTTACGTTTTTTTTGACTCGTGTTTGAACTCTTCTATAAAATAGGCTCACGAAGTCTCGTCAGCCACTTGTCGTGAGCACGCGACATATATGCAGATCGATTAAGTTGCTTCGATTTCTTGCTTCTTTATTTTTATCAGTCATTATTGTTTGAAGTGATTCTTGTTTCATTTATTGTTTCCTGATTAAAAATGCCGTTTCCGGAAACCGCCAATGGTCATGATAGTTTTCCGGCTGCCAAACAGTTGACTAATAATGATGTGCTGCAAACAAATCTGAAGCATGCACGACATACGTAAGTCTAATTTAAATTATTTCTCATGGAATTTCTAAAACTTTCGACATTACAATTTAATCGTTTCATATACAAGATATTTTAAAAAAGATATTTTAAATATTTGAAAAATAATAACGGATATTTTACATGTAAAAGTTTCATTGAAAGCCATATCTTTTCGACATTTAATACTTTGAATATCTCTTTTTTTTTAAATAATTTGCAAAATGTTAAAATTAAGTCCACGTAAAATTACATAATAAATTACCTTTAAAAGCTTAAATTTTATAACACATTTTAACATGAGATAATTGTAAGTATAATTGTAAAATTTGCGCAAAATATAGAAGAATTGCAAGAGCTCGAAAATATGTGCTACCGATGATTAACCAATATTGCGAAATTAGTTGAGTTAATTCTACTTCTCACAAATATCGCGCAAATCGAATGAACAAAGTATTCCGGGCGCGCTCGTGCGCTCACGCGCTCACTATAATTTGATGTAATTTTGCTCTGAAACTGGTACAAAACGATGCGGTTACCTGCTAAACTACTGGCAAGCTCAAATAGTAGCGGATTTAAGCTAAATGTGTAACATAGGCTTCAGAGGTATTACAAATCATGCATCGGAATACATACGCGTATGCGAAACGCATTTGCAAATATACATGGTGTTCAGAAAAAAGTTGTAGGTAAACCTTTCTTAGACCTTGTGGTTACATGGGTTAGAGAATGTTTCTAATTAAAGAAAAAAAAATGTAAAACCTTGCTTGAGAAACTAAAAGATACAAGTGTGGAATTTTTTCATGTAATGATTGTTATGTAAGCAGTATTATATTAGTTTAATTTATATTCTTCAAAGGTTAAATTTTCCATTTTTTAATAAAAATCTCTTAAAGATTGATCTTTAATGTTAATTAAAAAAATGGAATGTATTAGTCAAATAAAAAAGTTGTTTTCAATTCGTCATAACGTTTTTTCTCGCACTCGCGTTGTCTTTGTCGAAGGAGAAAATTAATTATGGATAAATCGATCCATTTACCAACCTTGAATGACTTTACTAATCACAAGTGACATTAGTTCAACTATTTGTCCGTGACGGTGACATTAACTATTATGTTCGCTATTACTTTATGATTAGATTGAAAAAGTTTCCGTTACAAACATTCCACTTTAATAGTTTTATTAAAATAATTTTTCAATGCTAAGTGAGTCACACATGTGTAATGATTATTGTCACTACAAGGCAAGTGTCAGAACTATTGTTATTTCATGTCCTTGCATTTATCTGGGCATTTAAGATTATCTGTGTATAGGGTCGATAAAGTACAAACACACACTTTATATATATATATATATATATATATATATATATATATATATATATATATATAATGTATTTGTAGATATATTTATGAAAATATATCTTCGTGTATATTTTGTTTCTTTTCCGGTATTTTAGTTACACCGTATATGCCAGATTTACGCAGAACTCATTTATCGTGTATGCGCACACACGCGCATAAATGCACACGCAAAATTTCCGTGAACTGAAGTGAACGAGCGCGCATATATATCTAAACCCAAGTGTAGTAATTCAAACTTGCAGCCATTGGGTCATTTTGATGTTTACAAACGTAATTTCACAAAATGCAAAATGGTATAAAGTTGCAACATAAAATTGTTAGAATTCAAAGTCTCAAACGTTTAAGTATTTAAATATGTCGAAGAAACCAAGAAGTTTAGATTAGAATATTCTAAATTTTTGAGAATCTATAATATAATTTTAAAAGGTAATTAATTTAAGAATTTATAAGATTAGGAGTTTTTATAGATTTACTGATCAATTTTTATCACGCGATTAATTTTGTTTTTCAACTTGTTGTGTAAATACTGTGCAATAATTATTACAATTTTAAATTAAAATAAAATTTAAATTTTTAACTTCTGCTCATACATCATAATTTAAACACAATAAATATTTATTAATTATCATAGATGTTAGTATACGACTGTAGTTAGAGAGTATCTTCATAAAACTGTAATATAGTTTGTAACAAAAATTTTTTTAATATCGATTAATTTGAAAAAACAATAATGTGATACCTATTTATTTGTGTCTTACTGGAAAAAATAGTTGACTGCTGCATATTTTATGTATTTTGGAATTGTACTCGGAAGTAAAATCAGATTTCGAAACTTTTTTATAAAAAATAATTATGATGTATGAGCAGAAATTAAAAATTTAAATTTTATGTCGGAAAATGTGTGCGGAAACTGATGATAACTGATTTCTAATAAAACATTTATTAAAAATTTTGCATTGAAAGAATAAACACTCAAAAGAAAATTTCAATCAATTATTTTATTAAAAACACGTACTAAAATATAAATTTTTGAAATTTTTAAAATTAACATAATTTTAAATATCAGTATCTTAGAAAAATCTGTCGTGTATGTATGTATGTATGTGTGTAAAAGTGGGGTGAATGAATACGTGAATCAAAAGGTACACTGATGTACACTGCGAGCATTGTTATCCTATTATTGTAATGATTATGCTAAAGCATTAAACTTGTCATATCAAGTAATCGTACTTGCAATATCCTTAACTTTTGAAACTACTTGTACTTGTTGTACGAATTATACACCCGACGGTGGCTGGTCTCCATAGTTGTCATTACCGCAAAGCCTAGGTACGCAATTACACACAATTATGATGGGACGTTTAATATAGCTGCGCGATCATGTAAGCTAAAGCAACGACGGGTACGACGTCCGCTTAATCAGTACCAATCTGTTGAGTACGCTTTAATATGTCTCTGTAATATCAATGCAGAGAGAAGGCGACTGGCGCCACGTTCAATCGCGGTTTGGAGAGTTGCTTCGCAACTCTCTTAGCTTGCCGATATGGCTCGATTTATAAAATCAACAATCAAAATTCGAAAAGTTGAAAAAATTGATAACCGAAATATTGGAAAGTTAGTATTATTTTATTACGAGTTGTCTTTACATTTCAAGTATTTACAATTTTATTGTATCAAAGTAATAAAATGGGTATAATATTATATAGATAATAATAAGGATCGGTATTTATTTATACATATGGGAATACCTGCTCTATTTTGAACAAATATTAATATTATATTTATTACAATAATATGAAATGTATACATTATATTTTTCAGGTACACTTTCGAAACGTTACAGGAATCAGCACAATATTTATTAGATCGCATCAACATTAGACCGAAAATAGGAATTATATGCGGCTCGGGAATGGGTTGGTATCGCATGTATTTATTTTATAGTTTACTTTGAATCTTGTGTGTACACGTATTATTTATAATTGGATAACTATTAAATGTAATATAATGTTATTCATTGCTGATATAAATCAACACGGCTAATCCATTATTATTCCAAAGTCATGCAATAGCTGCATAGTCAATATGTAACTACGTTTTATGAGAATTTATACATAAAAGTTTATGGATCTTAAAAACTTCTTTATTTAATTAAATCTAATTGATGGTATTTACTTGGTACTTGTAGCAATGATGTAAGATATAAATATACGCTACATTGTTATTATTTTGGGTAAAATATATTTTATTATATTTTACTATATTTTATAATATATTTTATTATATAAATTCTTTAACACATATATATTTACCTAAACTATAATTTTGGTAAAAAATTGATATTTGACGTTATTTGAGAATGTTCAAAAATTCGAGAATACGATATTTTAAATTCATACATAGTATTTATTTTGACACGTACGTTGCTTTTAAAACATATTTATCAAAGTTGTCAATCAGATTTGTGTCAATGCTCTACAGATTGATATATTGAATTGAAAAAAATAGTTTTTTTTCAATTCAATATAATAAAGACAAAATCGTAATAAATTTTAAAACATACCCGGGAAAAAATATCTCTTATATGCTCTTATATGCTCATATAAGAAGTAATCTTATGTGCTCATATATGAATTTTGTTCGCAAAAACTCATATATAGTCATATATGATTATCTGTTATATTTGAGCATATATATTTAAATAAGTTTATATTTGGAGGTATAAGAGATATATCAGATCACATATGGAGATATATTGTGATCTGATCATATATGTATAACTCTATAAGTTTGTTTATAATTATATAAAATTTTATTTTTATATTTTCTCAATTTTCGGAAGCTCTCTCTGAGTTGCAGAGACCCACGAACTCTCTTCGTATAACAAAAATAATATATACTACGCTTTGCTGCTAGTGAACTGCTAGGTAAGCCGTGGGTGATGGTCTTCTTTTATAAACATTTTGGCGTAAATTTTCTCATGAAAAGGAGAAGCGCCGCGTCTTCGCCTAATAGTGACGATTTTGCAAACTACTCGCGGCTGTATGTATTTAAATAAGTTTATATTTTGGGATATAGTATTGTAATTTGATTATATATAACTCTACATGACTTTATAAGTTTGTATTTAATTACTTATTTTTAGTTAAAATTATAATGTTTACTAAACGATATTCTTAATATGTTTGTTTATAAGAACAAAATATAATATTTATTAAATATATATGTAATATACACATATATATATATATATATATATATATATAGATACATATCTTTGTAAAAAAGAAAATTAAACATAATTATTGACAATCGGATTTGTTTATAATTATTAAGATATAAAAAGTTTTTAAACATTAAATGTTGCATAGTAAAAATATATTACATAATAATAAATTATTTATTTTTGTAACATTTTAATTTTATTATTTAAAAACCTTAAAGTTTAAAAAATTGTAACACACACACACACACACACACACACACACACACACACACACATATGATCTTGTATAATCATATATGAACATATATACTTGAATCTGTTCATAAGCACGGACCACTTATGGATAGACCTAGTATATATGTTCATATATGATTATATTTGATCATGTAAATGCTTTCACATGATCACATATAATAATATACAAGAACATTAGACCACATATGGCTATATAAGACCGTACTTAAACAGAATTTACAAAAACGATTTAATCATATATTCTCATATATGGCCGTATAAGATCGTTTATAATGGCACTTTTATTTCTTATATGATGATATATAAACATATATAAACATATATTTATTAATATGAATAAGAGGTATTTTTTCCCGGGAAAATCGTAACAATTCTAAAACTATTACTTGTGACATTTTTATGAGCTATTGTTTATTATTTATTTTTCAAACATTTTCTGCAGCGAAATTGTTATTGTCGGCCCAATTATAATTTTTTAATTATATAATGCATACTTTATGTTTTGATTTTAAACTTATGTCAGCGCTTAACATTAAATACTATTTCTCCTTTTGATACTGTTTACATTGCCACATAATAATTTTAATTATGTTAAGTTAAAGCTAAAGCATGAATAGCCATATTTAACTGTGCAATATTTGTTGTGTGTTCCACGCGCGCGTTAAAATAAAGTTATTAGATAAAATAAATTATTTGAAAATTCTTTGAAACAAAGAAGCTTACTTTTTCTTGAGAATAATCGTGAAAAGATTAATTGATGATGTATATATTAAAATTGAATGTTTAATCAACAGAATGTTGTATGTGGATAAGAGATATTATTATTGTAAACCAAATCCCTTCTTTGCAATGTATGACTCAAGTAATAAATTTTATTCTATTCTAATTACCAGAACATTTAATAATATTTATATCGCTTATGTTCTTATGCTTTGGGGGTACTTTAAATGGAGTATGCATAATTTTCCGAAAACTTGTTTGACCGTTTAGCATCTAAGTTTTCTATGCTGTAAGGTTTTCTGAAAGATGTTAATTAAAGATTACTGGATTTAACAAAGATTTATGTGAGTGTGTGTATGTTAATTGCTTCGGTACTTTTAAATTTGGCTCTGCGGGATCTCCGGTGACGGTTTATCCTATCACAGCTTTGTTTATTCCTACGTAGGATCATATGAGCAAAACGAGTTGTGTCCAGGTTTGATTGCGGAATCCCTCATGGACAAGCAGTGTTTCCCTTATGAAGAAATCCCACATTTTCCGGTGTCTACGGTGAAAGGCCATACCGGTCAGATGGTCTTTGGTTATCTTCAAGGCGTACCAGTCATGTGCATGCAGGGGAGATTTCATTACTATGAAGGTTATCCACTTTGGAAGGTAGTGTATAATTGGCTCCTATAATTACGGTCTTATTATAAAACAAATATAAAATATTGTATTGTATTTATTAAATATAAGATATTATATTTATTAAGATACAACAATGGGTATTTGCAGTGTGCTATGCCAGTGAGAGTGATGAAATTGGTAGGTGTGACACATTTAATCGCTACGAACGCTGCTGGTGGTTTAAATCCTACTTACAAAGTAGGTGATATCATGATAGTGAAGGATCATGTGAACATGATGGGTTTTGCCGGCAACAACCCGCTTCAAGGACCGAATGATGACAGGTGAGATTCGTACTTGATGCTCATTTCTCTTTCTCTCTTTTACACACACATGCACACACACACACACACACACACACACACACACACACACACACACACACACACACACACACACACACACACACACACACACACACACACACACACACACACACACACACACACACACACACACACGCACACGCACACGCACACGCACACGCACACGCACACGCACGCACGCACGCACGCACGCGCACACACACGCGCACGCACACACAAGAATTGGTAGTTATTTTATAAAAATACTTTTTGTTACCATTACCTTTACTAAAACATTAACGAATTGTTATTTTCCTAATAATAGTGTAGTATGAATTTTTGTAATAAATATAAATAAAGTATAGAATTATTGTTTTTTGTAAAAATGTAAAGAAATAAAGTTCAAAATTTAATTTTAAGTCGTGATATTATATTAGTAACTATTCAAAATATAATTGTGATATTATTAATGTTGCAAATAAGAAGATATAACAATGTTACTGAGGAAAAGTAATTATAACTTGCAACGACGCGTTACAAGTAACATGTTAACGTTATTTTCCAATTTTGCAATATAGTATAATTGTAGTTATACACTGAGAAAAAAATTTTTCTAAATTTAGTAAATGTATTTATTAAAATTGGATTTACTTTATTTAAATAAATAATGTTTGAAATATAATTTTTTTCTTTATTATAATAAACTGAAGCATTAAAATTAAAAATAATTTTTTGTTACAAAATTTATTTAAATCTAATTTTAGTTTATTATATTACAATACAATACTTCTTGAAACGTAGTAGATAACTTTTTAAAATATAGAATCTAGGTTTCTTAATGAAAGAAAAAACGTCTTAGTAAATATTTGTTTAAATTTACTTTTCCAGAGTTATAAAGATAATGGAGTTACATAGGTTACTTATAAGAAGTAAACAATTTCTAAAAATAATTTATTAGATTTGAAGAAATATTTACTTAAATAAAATAATTGTATCCGATAAAAGCAAAAAGAATTTCTTATTTATAGTAAACAGATTTTTTAAATTTGTCATGCATTATACAACGGGCTATCGCCCGTGAAGGGTAACTTCACTATCATTCGTGAGGTGGCGACGGTTCTTCTAGTTTTTCGTGAACAAGATGCGCTTATTAGTGAGCTCACCGCGACCATGCCAATAAACAGAGCTACGATTAACATGCAGTAAATAGTAAATCATGTGTAAATAAATATCAACTTAGTAAATCGTATCTTTGCATACAACTGTAAAGGCATTTTTTAAAATTCAGAATCGAGTTTATTTATTCTTAGAATAGAAATTTTTTATTAAGCAAATCATTCACTATGTATCAAAACTATTTTATGCAAAAAAATATTTCTATGAACAATATATTTTATAGGAATATTTATAAATCAAATAAATTTAATTGAAAAAGTAGAAAATAAACATTGTGTTTTAATCAATATTGACTGCATTGCATAATATAGTTTTGGTATGTAGTAAATAATTTACTTAATAGAAGATTAATATTCTATAAATAAATAATGATGTCTTAATTAAAAAAAATGTGTGTCCAGTTGGATGTAAACACATAATTTGCTAAAATTAAAAAAAACTTTTTATTCTTCAGTAAATTTTTCTTGGTGTAAATTTATAGAAGATTTGTACACGTGTGTGTATGTATGTGTTTATCTAAGTTTATTTTAGAAAATTGATTTGACTTGGAAACAAAAAAGGAATACAACTAACAGAGAAAAGAATTGATCAAGAAAATGTAAGAAAAGATTCAGAGAAGAAAAAGCATTGGAATGAGAGGGAAACTAGATTGAATAAATATAAGAAGTAGAAAAGATATATATATATAATAAATAAAATTGAATAAAAAAGAGGTAGAGATAAACTGTAAATAAGGACAGATAAGAAGCGTAAAAAGGCTTTATATAGCAAGTACGTGCAAATAGTTTATCAATTTGATATCCGTTGTTCCAATGAAATAAAACAATTCTATTCTTTCTATAAATTGTATTATTACTTTATCTTTTTTTTCTTTGAATTATTTATTGATTGAATGAATTTCGATAATGTCGTTATTCGCAGAAATCAAGACGTAAGCGTTTAAATTTGTTAATAATGTGAATTAATTTTTACAGTTTTCTAAATCAACAATTTAACTTTTTTTTTTACAATAAAGATATTTTTTCCTTGTTTCTCTCAAAAAGGCCAAAAATTATAAATAAAATAAACGTTTGAAAAATACAAAATTTAGAAAATATGGAGTACGAAGAAATTACGATTATTTATTGTTTATTTTTTATTTTGATACTTTTCTATTCTTAGCATATTTTTTAATTTCTCTATTTAGATTTGGCCCTCGATTTCCACCCATGAGCAAAGCCTACGATGCCACGTTGATGGAGATTGGTAGACAGGTAGCTCAAGAAATGGGCATTGGTGATATCGTACACGAAGGAGTTTACACGTGTTTGGGTGGGCCTAATTTCGAGACGGTAGCAGAGTTGAAAATGTTACGAATGGTTGGCGTCGATGCAGTTGGTACGTTGTTTATTTCTCAATTAATTGAGCTAATCGTATTAAGTGTATTATTTAATTACTTGTAATATTTGTCTTCATTATAATCCCATATACCTAGTCTTTTTATTTTCAAATTATTCAACAGCATGAAAAAAATAAAAACAATCGTTTATGTTTTTGTACATATTATATGACAAATAAGCAATTCATAAAAATCAACATAAAAATAACATTCAACATTTTAAAAGCGATATATATATATATATATAAATTTGCTGTAGTGTCTAACAATGTTGACATATAAGAGCAGCGCCAAAAAGGGTCAAGATTTTTGCATTACTTTAATATAAATGTTTTTATGTATATTAATAAATGTGATGTTATCTATTTAGGCATGTCCACGGTTCACGAGGTGATCACTGCTCGACATTGCGATCTCACCGTGTTCACGTTTAGTTTAATCACTAACCTGTGTGTTACTGATTACGAAGATTACGGCGAGGCGAACCATGAGGAAGTAATGGACGTCGGTAAAGCGCGACAACCGATTCTTCAAGCATTTGTGTCTAGAATTGTAATTTGTCTTAGGGATATGTTGCAATTGGAAACCAAATAAAATTCGCGTTTAACTTTTTTTTATGATAATCCCCAGTGAACACAGTAATATAGCAGCAGTGTAACAGCAATGTAACCGAATATAACAGGTTACGTTACTCTGAAATTACACGTAACTTACATGTAAGTTACAATTTCCGACTCAGCAATATAACATGTTATAATTACATGTTATCTAACCGTTAAACAACAGTTACAAAGAAAAATAAAATAAAATAAAAATTTCATTTTTTTAAAATTATTTTTATCAACAGCACATACTACATTTAGAATAAATTTTTATTAATTAATTAAATTTAAATTATGTTATTTTTTTTTATTCTTACTTGCCGCTGCTAAGTTTGAACCCGGGACCTTAGGATGACGAACCTTGTACTCTACCTGCTACACCAATTTGACTCATCGATATGGGTACTTGTTATTGTCTACATAAACCTATATGTTATAATTGACGCAACTATATTCTTTTTTATAAAAACAATTAAATTTTGCAAAACATTAAAAATAAATAGCATTAATTTATTTACTTATTAATTTTATTGTTAAATTTATCTTTTTCCATAACCTTAATAATTTGATGAAAATTGCGATCTATTTAGCACTAATCTTTGAAGCATTCAAATGATTAATTAGATAGTTAACTATTATATAGATCGTAATTCTAAGAAAGAATTGAATAGTATACATTTATTATTCTGTTTTTGTTCAGCACATGATGAATTTCGATTTTGTGCATTTTTTGTTTGCAGTAATTGTAGACAAACCGTTATTTTTGAAAACATTATCTTTATAATAATTTTTTTTATTATTAAATAGATCTGTCATTCAGGATGTTATAATGTCTGATTTCTGAGTCAACTACGACGCATCGTTCCGTAATAACGTTGATACGAACGTGTTATGTTACGATTATACAATTTTTGTTGAATAACTGTAACGCCAAAACGATGTATAACAGCTAGATCACTTGCGTATAACAAATATTACGTAACAGGTTATTTCATATCATTATTACATATCACAAGAATAACAATGTTAAATTACATGTAACTTCCATGTTATATTGCCGCTATAAAATGTGTTTACTGGGTCAGAACAATTTGCGTTACAAAACATAAAATAACACTCAACGATTTGAAATTCTCCGGCATCTTAAATCGTTGAGTTATTTAAGTTTTTATACTTTAAACAAAGATTAAATTAAAAAAGACTTTATTCGATATCTCAAAAAGTTTTATTTATCAAGAATTGAGAAGTTGATGACAAAATAATATTTTAATTTCATGAAATTGAAATGATACTGCAGTATCATTTTTCAAGGATGGTGGTTACAATGCTTTTGAATTGCTCTTTTATCGATTCTTTTTTAAACAAATTTTGATAAGTAATTGTAAGTGTGGAGAGATTTAACGCGTAGATTGACAGGCCAGGCCTCAAATCCTCGTTATCCTCATTACTGTTTCTTATCTATGTAAGTTCTACTTATATAAATTCGGGCTCAATTCAGATCTCAATTGATTCGTTATCGTGCCTTGAGGGGGGCCTCCAGTTGGAGAAGAAAATGAGAAAGAGGAAGGAGAAGAAAGTAAAGGAGGAGGAGGATTTAAAGATGGAGAATTAGTCAGAGCTCCCTCTCGATTTACTACTCTCGTTTCGTTATCCTCATCTCATTTCCGTATTCTTCTATCGCTAATGCATCGTCATTCGGTTCCAATAAATTGTCAAGACCATACGGCACAGGCATACCGAATTATGATTTGAACAGGCGCGTGATGAAACGACTGTTCTTAAGTATTTTTTTTTGCTAGATTGGATTTACTACTCTCTAAATTTCCTAAAGTGAAACAATACTCTAAAAGAGTAAAAATTGAACTTGTGCAATGTTCGAGTGTTTTGTCACTCTAATTAGAGTGAGAATTTTCAGTCTTTTAGAGTAATGTTTCACTCTAGGAAATTTAGAGAGTAAGAAGTTCTTGCATTTTTAAATAACATAATTAGAGAAAAATTAATCTGAAAGAAATGTGAAAACAATAATTATTAGGTAGTTACGAACAGGGTTCTAAATAATGCATTACTTTTTGTAATGCATTACGGTTTCATTAAATAATATTTTTTCAATAACTAATGCGAAGATCCTTAATTACGCATTACTTTTTTAATAAGTAATGCGATTTTTTTCATTACGCATTACTTTTGAAATAAGTAATGAGTAAAGAAATAATTATTTATTAAAAAATTAATAAGTAGTGCATCATTTTTTAATTTGCATTTTCATTACCCTGGTACGAAGAAATCTCTATCGAATGTTCAGCGTAGTGGCGCACGATTTTTAAGAGGTCTTAAAAAACTCTGCAATATTATGTGAAAAAAACTTACGATGTTGTTTAAAAAATTACAGATCTCGATTAAAAAAAATGTATTTTTGAATTTTTTAATTACAAGCTGTCTTTGTATGAAATAGATAAATAGTCATTTTTTAATATTTTTGTTTACACTGTCGGAAGTATCTAAAAAATCATGTAAATGCATTACACTGAACATCCTGTATATGCCAAATTTACGTATTTGAAATGTAGAATATGAAAAAATAAATGGAAGAAGCAAGACAAAAAGAT
This sequence comes from Monomorium pharaonis, assembly GCF_013373865.1. Taxonomy (NCBI): domain Eukaryota; kingdom Metazoa; phylum Arthropoda; class Insecta; order Hymenoptera; family Formicidae; genus Monomorium; species Monomorium pharaonis. The sequence goes on from NC_050471.1 coordinate 21,378,719, forward strand.
AATTAAAATATTTAAGTATCTGTAAATAGATTTTTTTTATTTACAGATATTTAAAATAATGAATACAATGTACTATTATAATTTAAATTCTATCGAAAGGCTTGAAATTACTTATTTTACTAAAGAGTAACAGTTACAAATACGACTCCTTATTTTAATAATTTTTGTCCCAAATGCATGACAAAGAAATCGATGTTTGAAAGTTTATTTAAAGCGATAATTTTTTAATTTGTAAACAAACAAAATATGTAGATGCAAGTTTACTTATATGTAGATTAAAAGAATGACACTTAAATTACAATTTAACTGTACGTCAGAGTTATAACATAATTAGCAAATATTATTAAAAATATGTATTATTTTTGTACATAATACATTTAATGTATTATGTATAAAAATGTGTGTGTATGTGTGTGTGTGTGTGTGTGTGTGTGTGTGTAATTACATTAGTTCTTTTATTTTAACAACTAGGCAAATTAAAGTACCAATTTAACATACGTATTTATTTACGTATTATATTTATATTATATATATTATATATATTCCCACCAAACATCAAGTTACATGTAACGTGCCTGTTAGTAGTAATTTTCCACTCAACAATGTAATTGTAATATAACATGTGTGTTATATTACAATTATATTATTGAGTGGGAAATTACAACTAACAAGCACGTTACATGTAACTTTGTGTTTGCTGGGTTGATTAATATAATTAACGTATCGTATATGTATATTCTATAATATAATTACAATAATTATTTTTGATAGAAAAAAAACAAATTAGGGGTAATATTATTATGTTATACTTTAATTACATCCTTTAATTCTAACTACATATAATTGCAAGTTATATTTTAATTCAATGTTAATAAATTATTTGTAACAGATACAAATTTGTGAGTTTGATTACTATTTTTGATGGTGTATGTAACGTTTAAATTTATATTTAATTAAAAATTAGATACTTGTCATTTTTTATAATTTTATTTATAAAATATAAATGGAGAACCGTCAATCTTTTTGAGGCTGGATGTTGCCTTTAATATTTTATATATAAAATTTTTACCTACATTTAAAACTTTTATAAACACTGCGCGCAGAACACAGTCGGGCTTGAAACTCAATCATAAACTAAAGAAAAAGATGCAAGATGCAATTATAACTAAGTTGAAAACACATAGCTAATTTATATATAAAATATTAAATATCAAAATCCAATCTCGTAATTGGGCATTCTTACATGTATTCACTTTAAGAGCAATCTATAGTTTAAGTTATTGCTTATTTATAAAATTTCCATAATATATGCGATAAATTTTTGAGTTTTTGTAAACGACGCTGAAGAATTCTATACGTAATGTATGTATAGAATTATATACATAGAAGAGAAATTTATTATCTTTGTTAATCAATTGATGGATAATCGACAAGGCTAGATGCTCGTTGCGGTTGCAGATGCAGTGCATTACAGCGAAGCTAGGAAACAGTGAGTGTTACATTCTAACCACATCGTAACAGAATCGACAATAGTATGTATTGTGTAACTAATTGTTGTCTATGAATCAATTGAATGAGTTAGGTCCGTATATCTGGAGCAATAATTACGTATTTTGTGTATTGCATGCATTCTGTAGACTATAGCATACTATTATACTAATAGCATATTATTATATATTTACATACATTTTAATTAACTGATAATGATTGCTTCATATGTACATTTTAGAATTTGATGTTGAAACTTTGAAACATAATCTAACGATAATTTTGTTGTAAATTTTTGTAAAAATTCAACAATTGAAACACATATATGTGAATTGTAAATTAGAGAAATTTGATAATCTAATACCAATAGAAAAGATAACGAAAAAAACACAAGTTTTTTTTTACTAAAAATTTCAATTTTATCGTATCAAATGTTAATCTGCAAACTTGTGAAATTTGTAAAATGTAACAACAAATATTAATATTTTGCGATATTTTATTCTATGATATAAATTTTTTTTCTGACAGCAATTAAAAAAGTTAATACGAAAGTTGCGTGAGCGCGGTTAGATGCAATTGTGCACGCACATTGATAGATTGATTATAAGTATAAAAGAAACTGATGTCATCCGCATCCGGTTGAAACGAGTTCTACTTTGCGTGTAAAAAATAATTATGGTTCAAAAAGCTCTTTTTCTCTTGTGGTCTAATTAAGATATTCGCCGTTTGGCGCGGTACGTCGATAAGGTAGAACGCACGTTTGCATCTTTTGCAAAGAAAGAGGCGCTCTCGCGCCGCCACGCGTCGCTATCGAGCTACTACGAGCTACATCCTCGCCGTCGCTCTCATGATCACATCATGACGTCATATTGTGTATGGCGCGCTTTCCTCCCACCTCCCACGGATCTCACTCTCCGTTGCCCATCGCCACCTATGGCAACGGGCAGGCGGGCAACCAGGCAGGTGTGTGGGCTGGTGAGTGCAGTGTCGAGCGAGTTGGCGTGGCGCGGAGCGGAGCGGAGCGAGGCGGGGCGAGGCGAGGCGCGGCGAGGCTAGACGGAATAAGACGAGGCGAGCGGCAAGCGGCCAGCCAGCCAACTACGCTGTATCTCGGCAGACTTCAGTACGTTTGGTGCTGTCGCGGAGTGAGGTTAGGTGACACATCAAGTGATTTTATGTGACTCGCGTTAGCGATATGGTCGCTCCTCGCGAAGCGTCGTCGTGCGTCTCGTATCGCATCGATTGTTTGGATCTTGACGACGTTCGAATTTCAAACGCGAATTCTCGTAGATTTGCGGCGTGAAATTGTTCGTGCATCGCGTATAGTGCGTGTCTTTGAAATTCGGTTAGTCGTGTAGTCCTGCTGGCGTGACGCTCAAGTACGACGATCGATGCTTGCATCTTCGTCTAATCGATCGCACCGTGCTTTTGAAAAATCACTCGCTCTTCTGACAAGTTGGTCTCGTAATCTCTTAAAGTTGGTGTGACAATGCTCGAAGAATTGGCTGTCATTTGGAGAAATTGATTGTGCCAACTGTTGTGCGTGTCGGATTGATGCAGAGTTATGTTATTATACGAAACAAGTGGAGAGAGTTTGCAAAACTTGAAATTTGACTCGAGAGTTTAAGATGCAAGTTTTGTCTATACATTATTTATTGCGAGTTGTAATTCTCGAGCGTACACCCAAGTTGTTGTACTTACATATCAGCGTGAAGATTTAAATATCATAAAATATTGAAACGCGGATTCAAGACTTGACTTGGAAAATTTCAAAGTTGAAAGTTGATGGTTGACAACTTGAACATTGAAATAATTGAAAATTCAATAAACTTGCAGTTCATTCAACGAACGAGTGAAAATTGAATTTTAGCTGTTTATAAACATATCAGGATTTAATGTCAGTTGCTAAGTGAAGAGAGAAAGAAAGAGAGCATCTACAATTCTTACAGGTCGGAAACTCGACGATGCTCCAAAATGCGGCAAAACTTGGACATTGAATATTTCTAACTAGCAACTACCTTATTACCTTTGGACTCAGTCAACTGTCCAAAGATCTCTGGGATCTGGAGCATTCCAAGGTTGTGAAATGATAATCAGCAAATCGTTTTTCCAAAAATTCGGGATCAAAAATTTAATGTATGGAGATTTTCACATTTAAAACTTGAGACAGTGAGATCGACGACATTCCTCGTTTGAAAATCCATTTGTTCGTCGGTAGAGCATTTAATCAAAAGTGGAGTATTTTGATGACTCGTCGTCGACATGTTGTCATAGAAGGAGTTGGCTCTCGCCAAAAGCGAAAGTGAACGCAAGCGGGGGGAGAGAGAGAGAGAGAGAGAGAGAGAGAGAGAGAGAGAGAGAGAGAGAGAGAGAGAGAGAGAGAGAGAGAGAGAGAGAGAGAGAGAGAGAGAGAGAGATTGAGAGATTGAGAGACTGCAGCATAGTCGATCGAGAGTGAAACGTGTTTCTGTGCGAGAGTAGGTGTCCATTTGTGGGCGAGATAACGACGAATCGACTGGTCCACATTCAGTCATTCAGTGACCTACAGATACGGCTACTTTTCCCCGCCAACGTTCGCAGACAGGTGACACTAAGTTATCTGCTGAATCCCCGATGCATAGATCTAACTGTTGGTAGATGACGTCGATCTTTCGGAAAAGACAGATAGGGTGATCGGGATAGGACTGATCGCCGAAGGAGCGATAAAACATGTCGAGGCTGCTGAAAGGAGAGCCGACGGCCGGTTGTGTGATTGGCTCGTGCGCAGATCGAGGATCGTATTAGCCCAACCGACAGTGACGCATGTCGTAAGCCACGTGAGAGAGCGACGGAGGAACGACACGCTGGACGTCACGCAGGATCGGGATTCATCAAGAGAGAGTGAGAGTGAAAGGGAAGAGAGAGACAGACAGATATTCCGAACAGCTATTTCGAGAGAGAGAGAAACAGCCCAGGCGACGAGTCTCTTACTGCCTACCGGAAGTCATATGCCCATACACGCGCGTAAAACGGTAAATAATTATACATCTGTACATATACACATGCACATCGATTGTTTCACACTATCGCACAGGTTTCATAATAGAATTCTATAGAATGTACATTTTTTATGTTTTTCCATGCAACATTATGTGTGTACTTTAATGTTTGTGTACATAATGTGTACATAAATCTTTTCAAGTTTTCATTGCTTTCAAAAAATTTTCAGGTTCTTTTTTGTGTCTTATACACGAAACAATACCCCTTCCTCCACATACACACACACACACACACACACACACACACACACACTATATATATATATATATATATATATATATATATATATATATATATATATATTGAAATAAAATATGAAATATATGTCTCCAAGTAAATTATTAGCTATTTAATGATTTTGATACTTTTCTATGCAAAATGTGTAAATATATTTACGCGAAAGAAATTATATAGCTCCATTAAAAAGAAAACTTATTAATTAAAGATAATCTTGACCTGTTCACTTGAAATCTAGTATCACTTTTTTCTCCCATAACACTTTGCAACTTTTATTTAGAATTTTTCTTTGTCTACAATTTTAATTGACGTACTTCAAGTTTAAATACATTATTTGTTATACACATCCTATATTTTTAAATTAAGATGTTAAAAATTTGTATCTTAACTTTATAATAGAATTAAATATAATACACACATTTCTCAATAAATTTTACTTTGAAGGTTTTACAAACTTTACATTAAGAGTATCTTTTCATGTGAAAAATATCTTGCATGTGACGATGATATATGCGGATTTAATCGAAAAATAAACTAAGCATAAAAGTTTATTTTAATGCAGTATTGCGGGGTGAAGTGCGACTAACAATTTGCCTGATAGGAAAGAATGGTTTTGGTGACGTGCGGTGGGCTTAGCGATGCATGAAATTGAATAAAAACGAATCAATGATGGCCGATCCGGTAGAATCACGATTGGGTCTCACGCGAGTTATGCAGATGACATGTATCGCAAAGACGACGATAGGAGGGTGGAACGATCATCAAAGGTAAAAAAAGTATACAGAGATAGGTACATTGTTCACGCGGCGATAAATACGCCATCAGATCGGCTAGACGGATACTGTACCGGATGGGGTAATTAATTAAAGCAAAGAGCACGTAAGCACTAGTCGGCATTTGTAGCACTTGATTTGCTGTTGATAATAGTAACGACGATGCGATGACACCGAATGCTCGCCAAGCTAAACCGTCGCCAAAAGGAACAACGCACGCCGCGGTGTAATGAAAAATACTTAGCAAAAATTTAATAGGCGACTACGCATTATTAAGAAAAATGTATTATGTTATATTTTTCAAAATCATGTTTTATCATTATTTAGTAATAAGTTACGAAAAAGTAAGCATTTTAATCTTTTTAAATATATTAATTTTGTTTTAAAAATATATATAATTTGCATTTTATATAAAAGTTGCATTTCAGTGAAATAAAACTTGAAACATAAATATTTATGAATATTTTTACAAGATTATTATTTTGCGTTTAACTTAATTTGTTTTAAATATCTATACTCTATCTATGCTGTAAAGTTTTTTACATAATTTGATTTCTTTATTTAGAATTTATATAAACTGTATTTCTATAGATTTCAATAATAGACAAATATAGAAAATGTAAAAAATAATTCAATATTTAAACGTTAGGCATTTGCTATTTTATTATTACTTTTACAATTATTATTTTTGACCATTGTGTGGTAAAAATGTGCACGCTGAAAATGATATACTCGAAAACGGAGTGAAATTTTCAATTTATATAAACATGGAGTCTAAAAATACTTTCTTTCTACGTCGTAACACACTGTTAAGACAATATTAACTGTTGTGAAAATGAAATATAGTAAACGCAATAGTAATAAATGCATCATGTTTAAATGTTTTTGCAAAATTTATTAATATTTTCTATTCTCAAGTTGTGTTTAAAGTGCTCTTACTATTCTGTGTAAACATTACTCGTGTAGTTACGTGTTCATGCATCTTTTATATAGACACAAATTATTGTTCTTCTGATTAATTGGAAAGACGTCTTTTTTCAATTTTTATTAATATTTTATATTTGTAGACGCTAAACTCTTCTTGTACTTTTTATTTATTGAGAGCAAAAGCAAAATGGAATAAGTGATACGAATAGAAATATAATATAAGATATAATGTTTACAACTTTTATGTTTTTCAAATTAATCGCCAGATTTATGTGAGTGTCAGTTGACGTAAAAATATCTAGTATAGTGTATATATATATATATATATATATATATATATATATATATATATGTAGCATATATCTTTATGTTACAAATAAATAAAAGGTAGCGAAAATTTTATTGAAAAATTTTCTTTCTATTTTCTTCGAAAGTCATTATTTTTTGAAAGTTTATTAGATTATATTATTGATGCGTTGATTAAAAATTTGCGAGGATATATACAAAAATTCAGATATATTTTTCTTTGAAGAATAAAATTTATCTTTGCAAAATGAAGATAAGATGCACGTATGGCAACATGTATACGGCACTGTCAAGCCCTTTGGAAAAACCAATAACCTCAGCGTGCGTCGGATACTAGTAGTTTATGGCCATTGAGTGCGCGTGTGTGAGATCAAGAGAAAGAATATAGAAAAAGAGTAGATTGAGGATGTAACTAAAAATACGAATGAAAGAGAATGGAAGAAAAGAAGGAAGAAAGATGTGCGTTATTGTTTGAATGGAAATAATATTTGTGTTTATTTTTAATGTACACAGAAAGAATTTTCTCTTAAAAATTACTCTGAAAATCGTGGTAATTGTGGGACAACGTAAACCTTAGAATTTGAACCTGAAGAATTTTACTATACTTTTGACAAAATTTACTAAAATTTTAATAAAATTTAGCAAAATTTTACTATACTTTTAACAAAATTTACTAAAACTTTGCCGAGTTTTATTAAAATTTTACTAAATTTTAGCAAATTTTAGTAAATTTTGTTAAAATTACGGTAAAATTCTTCAAGGTTTACGTTGTCTCATAATTACCACGATTTTTAGGGTAATTTTTAAGAGAAAATTCTCTCCATGTATGAATTTATTGTAATGATTATCACAGATGTTCGTTGCCATATTATATGACATATAGATTAGATTGACAACTAAAATACAGTCAAATAAAAAAAGTTTTTATTTGATAAATGCGTTAAAGAAATATTTTATTGACAAATTTATGAATTTAATGAACTTTGTTGTCCGAGATGTATACGCGCGCGCGCGCGTATGTGTGTGTGGTAACATAAATGTGTGTATATATATATATATATATATATATATAATTATAGTTTTTACTGTAATTTATAGCGTTTTTGGCCGGCCTAGGTTAATCGCTCCGGGAGCGATTAATGACGTCATAAAGCCAATCACAGCCATTCTTCTGAAGAAGGGAATAACTGTGATTGGCCAGTTCTAGAGGAAAAGAATCTGAGACGGGTTAACTCAGCACCGGTCGAAAACGCCATTAATTTTGCATGAACGTTGCACGTGTTCTAAATATTTATAGCTAACGTTTTGTCATTTTGAAATTAATAAATTAGAATTTTTTTTACGCAAATAGACTTTGTGAGATTAGTAAATTGTAATATTGAAAGTGGAAATTTTTTTTATGAACAAAATTTAAAGAGAAAATACATAAATAGTAACAAAACTTTTAAAAAATATAATTTATAGGCGACTTCTATACTTTAATTAAATAATTTGAGCAGAGCTGGAAGACTTATACCTTGACTTATACTTTTGCTTTCCAGTTTGACATGATTTATTTTTATGTTATAACAACAGTGCATATTTGATTACTCAGCATCAAGTCAAAATTTCTCAAATCTTGCACACTCTCTTTCCACACGCATGGATCGCATTCGTTCATGCACATATATCGACTGAAACGACCGAGCGACGTCTGTTTCCGCATTTTAATACTTCGCGCGAATCAATTTGGTTAAAATGGTGCTGCCCACTACTCGCTGCGCAACGCTTTTTACATTTTTATTCGTACCGTTAAAAGCCTATTTACATGTTATATTTTCAAATATTTTGTCAACCGCTTTTAGGATGGATTACTTAGTGCAAATACTTAATTATTTGGTAAAATGTGTTAAGAATTTATCTGACGATTGTTTATAGAAATCTATATGGTAAAATTTTTGATTTCGGATTTTAAGAGAAAAATTAAATGTTTGGCTTTGGATTCTACATTGATCTTTTAAAACTCATGTTGGCTGAACCGTATGTTCTGTATCCGACCTTCTTTCGATTTTGATGAAATTTTATAGGCATGTAGCATTTACTAAATGTAGTCAAATGTCACAAAAGTGAATGTACGGGAACGATATTTTTCAAAATATTTAATTTTTAATTACGTGGTTTTGGCTGAAGTTCCGTATAGGTTAAACCACCGATTTTTTTGGCAACTATGTATTCTTACGTATTTTGGCACGTTGATTACGAATGTAATAATGAAAATTGGCGCAAATTTTATTTTTGTGGCGGAAACCATGAAAAAACTATAAAAATCATGGTTTTTTTTTCATTTGTTTTTGTAAATAATGGGAATTTCAAAAAATACTTTAGATACAAGTAGATCTCATCAAAATACACATTTTATGTCCTATTAATTTTTCCCATAAAGATAATAATTTTTGAGAAAAACGACGTTAAATGTTCTAAACTTCATAAAACTCATCAAATACAATTCGAGTTTTATTAGTTACTACCGGAAGAAGGTGTGGAGAAGGGGCAAAGCCTCTCCCCCGCCCACGTGTTTTCTGTATCATTGGATTTGCGACTTTTCACGAATAGCGAGGTCTACCAAAACTCCCCCCCCCCCCTCCTGCTTATAAAGCGAAACGACGTCCACGTGTTTTTTTGTGCAACATAGGTTTGCGACTTTCCACGCGAAGCAATGTCTACCCACACTCTTTCTTGTTTACAAAGTGAAACGACATCCACACTTATATTGTACCACATGGGTTTGCGATTTTACTCATACAGCACCGAAAGATTACAAAAACATTGCAGAAACCCTGTATTGAAATAGTGTAATATTGCATGGACGTTGCAAAATATTTCTGTAATGTTACTGCAAGCTTGCGGCAACGCTGAAATGTCTGCCCTGAGAAATATTACAGTAAGACTACTGCGTTACGGTGCAATGTATTTGATGCATTGAAACGCGTTACTATAAATATGCATAATGCTTCAAATTTAGTAAATAAGCTTTGAGAATATATAAAGACAAGAGAGATAAAAAGAAATTCGTTGCAATTTGTGTAACTTTATAATCTTTTTTCATCCAAAATTTGGGTAAAAAATTGTGAATTGTGCAGTTGCAATGAATTTCTTTCTTATTTCTCTTGAATATTTTTATGTATTCTCAAAGTTTATCTATTAAAATCTAAAATATATTAGAAGCATATTAAAAAATTAGAAAATTACTATTACATTTTATATAGGAATAAAAACTTACACAATATTCTATTATCTAAGTAGTATTATTTTTATTAAGTAGTATTATTTTAGTTATTGTTAAAAGCAATAATATTAATGAATACATATACATGAATTTCTTAGCATTAATATTTATAATCGATTAATTGCACTTTTCGAGATTTATAATAGAACAGTAAATTGAACAATTTTTCAAATAATTATTATATATGATAATATAATTTTTTTATTTAAAAAATTGTTTAATTTACTGTTCTATTATAAATCTCAAAAAGTCCATGTGGTACAATATAATCTTTGGTATAAATATTGCACACAAATCCAAATATTTAAATCTCACAAAGCTATTTAAAAATGTCACAAATGTCTTTTTACATGAAGTTGCATATTGGAACACTTGATGCATATTTTTTAATATCATATTTTCGGAATTTTATAATATTTCTGCAATATTACTGGAACATTTTGGCGTAATATTGATATTGCATGTTTCTGAAACGTAATATTACATTGCAACTTGTGATATTGTAACGTTGTAGTAATGTTGGTGAAAACTTTTGTGTTGTATAGGTAGATTTGAAATTGTAGCTAAATAATGACTTAAAATTGATTGGGTTAGAGTTAGGAAAAAATACGGGTAGGAGGTGGCGAAGGTGCAGGGGGCGAAGCCCACGCGTTCTCTGCACATGGATTTGCCACGCAATTCATGCATTTCATGTATTACTAAGTGATATAAAATATATATATTCTATTATAATAATTAAGATAGAAAATGGTTATTGTGCAATTTAATTTTTTCTACATCAATATATATAATAAAGATTTAAAAATTATAGATTTCTTACTTGTACTGTACTACATAAGTTTGCAACTTTCCATGCGTAGCGAGGTCCATTTTGTACTGTATCACATGGGTTTGCGACTTTCTACGCCTACCGAGGTCCATTTTGTACTGTATCACATGGGTTTGCGACTTTCCACGCGTAGCGAAGTCCACTTACTGTCTTTACCCTTTTTAATATTTCAGTTTTTTGGGGGTAGTTCGAATAAATTAAAATTAACTAATAAAACTCGATGTGTGTTAGATGAGTTATATGAAGTTTTAAACATTTAACGTCGTTTTTTTGAAAAACTATTGTTTTATAGCAAAAATTAATAGGACATAAAATGTGTAATTTGATGAGATCTATAACTTTTATCTGAAGTATTTTTCGAAATTCCCATTATTTACGGAAATAAATGGAAAAAAATCATAATTTTATTAAAAGTTAAATATTTTGAAAACTAGCTGTTTCCGTACATTTGCTTTTGTGGTATTCGACTACATTTAGTAAATATTACATATCTATAAAATTTCATCGAAATCGGAAGAGTGTCGGATACGGAAGTTTTACTTTCATGTTTAATACATACTGTTTTAATATTTTGAACCACTATTATTTTCAATGCACTACGAAACGCTATGTACAACATACATAAGTAATAAATTTAAGAGTAGTATATCTTTAAAAGCAATAAACTGAAGAAACATCAAAGAGTATTTAATGTAGTACGCTCTTGTAGTCCTTGTAAGGTGTTTGGTCATAATTAATAATTATTTTTCAAACTTTTATGAGCGCGTTTGCGCGCGCATGTGTGTGTGTGTGTGTGTGTGTGTGTGTGTGTGTGTGTGTGTGTGTGTGTGAGCAATTTTAATTTAAAAACTAAGATATTTAAGATTGTAAAAAAATTTTAATTTTGTAAATAGTTTGACATAATTAATTTCTTTTTTTTATACTTTTTATATGATTGTAATAATTAGTCTTTTACCGTATTTATAATTTTTTGATATTTGATGTTCAATGTTTTGAGCTAGTCAATTAGAAATTAGTTTTTATAACACACATCTACATATATTATTGAAATTATGAAATATTTTTTATATCATTGATTATATATGCACAAATTTATTTACATATTATAAATACATTATTTCTCTTAAGCTTTAAAGTATTAAGTATATATAATCTTTTTGTAATAATTTATCAAATATCTTTATCTTTGTGAATTTCTATTGAAATTGTGTAGTAATACGCGATGTCTTTCAAAATTTGTAAATCAACAAGAGAGGCTGTAATTCAGTATTGTTATCGAAAGTATAAGGAACATTTAAGGCTAAAGATTGCAAGACAGAGAAATTTCTACACAGTTGTATTTTTGTCCTTTTTTCCTTGGCAAATAAGTAACGTTTTCAAAGGTGTCATCTTTATAAACGTAAATAAGTAAAAAGTACCAAAAGTTTAAGGAGTGAAAGACACTAGAAGAAAAGAAATCTTGAAAATTTATATACTTAATAAATGATTACGAAACTGAACATTTTAGAATACGAGGATGTCTGAATAGATCTACTTTATAGTTGTAGATTTTTATAAGACTTTTTCGATGTAATCTTTGTTTTATAAGGATGGATTAAAATAAATTTTGTTTCTATTTGTATAAGATTACAAATTTGTGATCTTAAAAGGTGTGAGATTAATGAGTTAATTGGAAGCATGTAACATTTAAACATATATATGTAAAGACATCTCGTGCATTTTCACGTAAACAACACGAAAGCAGAATTAGCGCAGGACTAATTCCCAGAGACAAACACTTTAATTATAACCTTGCCACACATCTACGTGTCGTCATATTATTGTATTAAACGCGATCGTTGTCATTTACCGTACCCATTGCAACTGTTTTATTACTTTTGCGTAGAATTATATTTAGAAAACTGTAGATAGACGTTTTAGAACAGTTCATTTAAAAATATCACTTTGTATACAAATAAGAGAGGATAAATTAATTTTTTGTCAGATTTTATAAGAGTGATTAATACAGGCGTTAATAAAATATATATTGACTGTTTCTTTGCTTTAAAAAATATCTTTACATTAGGTGATAAGTTTTTTTAAATATTAAACTATATATCCTCATGCTATATATCTTCAAAACTCAATGAGCCTCTTTATAATCACGAATCAACTTTACAATCATGAATTATTTATTTTACAGATTTCTGAGTTTCTTTGTTTTTTACGAGTTAATGATCTCCAATCAAACATTCTCTTCGAGGATTCATTAAAACTTTTAGAATTAATTAAAAACAAAGTATATATAGTCTGTGAATTAGTTAAAAACTATTACATATATACATGTGTGTATTGTGTGCGCGCGCGTACACACACACACACACGCACGCACGCACACACGCACGCACGCACGCACGCACGCACGCACGCACGCACGCACGCACGCACGCACGCACGCACGCACGCACGCACGCACGCACGCACGCACGCACGCACGCACGCACGCACGCACGCACGCACGCACGCACGCACGCACGCACGCACGCACGGACGCACGGACGCACGCACGCACGCACGCACGCACGCACGCACGCATATGTATACTGTAAGCACATGCAATTTTCTTCTAATTATTTGCTTTCCGTTGCGACCATATATACCATTTTACGCGAGCAGTAGTAACGCTATTGTTGCGGCGCGATACTGGATTGATGGAAATAATGGTGTAGGAGGAAAACAAAGAGAGCTTGGCCACGTCACTGTCGACCGCTATCAATTATTTTCAAATTACGAATTTCACCAGCATATAGTACAATTGATTTATTCACGTCGTCGAGTACCAGCGCCATTTATTTGTGATGCACTATAGCGTCCATTTTATACATTGCCATTTTTTCGAGCTTTTCATTGAATTATTATTTTTGAAAATCAAATGAGGCATGAGATAAATAAAGATTCTCTGAATGTTTTCTTTTTTCTTGAAAATATGTCTAATTGTGCGAAGAGTGTACTCGCACGAAGTTCTTTATTTTTAATTATATTATATTTTTATCACTTGTGTAACTTATGATAAGAGGTGTATCCGGAAAGAATATTGTTTATTTATAAGAAAACGTTTTTCTTACATGTTAGAGTTTTGTGTGTATCTGTCTCTTTTTCTCTCTCTCTCTTTCATTCGACCATTCACTCACTCACTCATTCACACACTCAGTATACAATCAGACAGTTTTAATGTAAATATAAATATGAAGAATGGGAAAATGAAAAGTATGTGTGTCAATTATTGACATGTTGCAGCGTACAGCTTGCGAAGAAATCGAAATGGTGGAGTTGTGTGGTAGTGGCCAAACTTCTTCGGCCATGGGAGTAATGGGCATGGGTTCGATGGTGACCGCGGCAACATCGTCGTCCTCTTCGTCGACTACCACGACTACAGGCGCCTCATCCTCAGGTGCGTCGGGACGTGCCGGTATTCTCGAAACCCAAGTGCGCGGACAATGGTATCGCGTATTCGTCTCTTTGGAAGATGATTATCTTAGCATTTCGCTCGATGAGAGTTGTGAGACCGGTAACAACGCTCTGAACAACGGCAACATCAACAATAACAATGTGGACAGTTTGAACGATCCAGATGTGCCCGATTCAGTAGCCAATCAGAAGCGCATTGTCCGTGTGGTCAAAAGTGACAACAATGGGTTAGGAATTTCGATAAAAGGCGGCAAGGAGAACAAAATGCCGATCCTCATATCGAAGATCTTTAAGGGCATGGCGGCGGATGCTACTGAGCAACTATACGTCGGCGACGCCATTTTGGCAGTAAATGGCGAAGATTTACGCGAGGCGACGCACGATGAGGCGGTGAAGGCGCTGAAGAGAGCTGGCAAGATCGTCGAACTAGAAGGTAGGCTGCAGCGTTAATTATTTGCTTTTAATATTGTTTTTAATAAAAGTAGACTCTTGTGACTGTACGATAATTTCTGTCGAATTGAAATTGTTATTGGAAACCTGATCGTCATCACTTGAGAAGCATTGTTACCTAATATTACACGGACAACATGCAGTTTGCATCATATGGCAACTACATTATACGGGAAACATGCGATATACCAATTTCACTTGTGACGCATTGTTCCTCGACAACTTTGCGCGCACAAGTTTCATGGATCCGTACCTCGGAAGATAGATGTACTGAGCGACACAAAACATTCTTGACATATGCAGCATTAAATTCCGCGTCTTTATTCGCGCTCTATTTGTACCGTTTGTCATCCCTCGAGTATACTCGGGAAAGGGTTAGAGAAAAACAAGTAAAGAAAGAATACATTTGTAAGCGCTACTAGGACTACCTTAGGGCTTTTAGTTGGATTGGTGCGTCGCACGGCTAGTGTATGCAGCCGGCTAAAAGAAAAAAAGTCAACTATGTGTTTTATATACATGGTGTAGAATGGTAGATCGCTATCCTATGCACCTTCTTTCTATCGAAAATCAAGATATCTCAAAGTGCAAGATGCACCGTCGTTTCTAAAATCTATCTATTATTTTCGGTTGAGATTGAAGGTATATATTTTTTCAAGTTATTTTGATAAAAGATCATCTTTGATTTTAATTAGCTGTTATATTGAAATAAGAGGCCAAATCACGAAACAAATTATCTATGATGTCTCGGAAGCTGAAATTTGTCTTTCTCTTCCTTCATTTTCGTTTATCGACATATTCTTGGGGTATAAATGTAATTTCTGAGAAATTCTTATATTCTTATTCTTTTATTTTTGAGGAGCAATAGTTTTTGCTAATTAACAATTTCTTCTCTCCTCCCGCATTTTGGGCCTATCACAATTTGAAAAATAAATAAGACTTAAATATGTATAAAAATCGCGTGGAGAAAAGCACATATAAGTACTTACGCATTATTCGGCATATATTCGTTCTCCTTTTTAATTCTTTCATCGCGCACGTCATTATACTTTACCACCCTTGTTTGCGACTATCATTTCTGTTTCTAACCGAGTCTCTGAGATAGGAATACACTTTTTTTTGCACTTAACATTTAACATTTCTTTCTTGATACGACGTAACGCCTCGAGCCCTTCAGCATAGAAGGCTATTATATTTTGCCATGATGATTGTTGTATCATTATTTTCTTGTGTCTCAAAAGCTAGAAAATGTCACGACACTTGTTACCTAGACTGTTCCAATTCGAGATTCTCTCTTCTTCCGCTCGCTCCGTGCGTTCGACCTGCAGAAGAGCGCGACAAAAGAAATTCCGCCTTGACGAATGGGGATTGCCGGTGGCGCGCGTATACGTCCCGATCGAAAGAACCACTTACAAGGTGCAGCAAATAATGAAGCGCTTTCAATCCGACTGAATCTTGAATCTCTTTTGTAAAGAGGCACTTTTCGCTCCAATTTTATGCGGAACATTTAATGAGAAATACTTGGCTTGCTCCGTGAAACTGTTTATATTGGGATATTGTTGGTAAAACTCATTAAAAATTATGTGTGTTAAAAGTTCAATTTTACGAATTAACTTATTATTATTATGAATTGATTAATTTATAATAATTAATAGGAAAAATATCTGATTTATAACAACTTTTTGCGTTCTAGAAATCATAGAAAATTTTGACAAAGAAAATTTATTTAACGGTGAATAATTTTGTACAACCTATTTTGTACAAAACATTGGAAGGATTGAATAAACTTTGGATTTTACTTGACAATTAAAAATGACAGAAAATTTATACACGTAAAAGTTCGATTCACTAACCAAATTCTTATTAAATTTTATTAAAATAAAAGAAACTTTGATATACAGAGAGAAATATTTCTTTAGATTTAATAAACAGTTTTGTTCGGTTATTCCAAAACACATTTCTTTGATTTCAATAAATTTCGTTAAATCTAAAGAAATATGTATAAAATTTATTAAAACCAAAGAAATATATATTTTTAAAATAGTTGAATAAAGCTATTTACTAAATCTAAAGAAATTTTTCTTTTTGTGTAGTTAATAAAAAAAAAAGAAGAAATAGGTACAAGTAACGTTTGTAATATAATATGAAAATAGTGTCATATGACTGAATACTTGGGGTCATCTATGGAATAATGGCGATGAAATAGGAAGTTATATATGTAGGTCATGTGATTACGAAAAATTCGCAGATAGGCGTGAAAGTCGTGATGATATTCGTACGATACGATCTTCGCAAGGCACAAACTTTGCGTGACTTTCTTGCAATGGTTATCTATTCGCTGTTGGATAATCTCGGTGTTGGATCTAGGAAATTCTGTTTGTTTGAAATATCGCATGTCCTTGATTAGGGTTCATCGTGAACAGATCATTCAAGCGTGCGCACGTATGTTGCGTTTGTGTAATATTGGCGCATATGAGAAAATTACGTGCGACATGTTATGTGAGATAAAATAATGTGTCTGTATTTTTTATTGTATATATAATGAACTACTGCAATAGGCACTTTTTTCTAACGCGCAATTTTAATGTATTAACAAATCACATGTATAACGTGTCATGACCGCGTGGAAATGTGCGTGTGAATTTATTGTTGGCGAAGTAACGTTTCTGTAACAATTTTTATAAAATTTAGAATGTTTACTATAAAAAGCATGATGTGAAAAATTCAATACAATTTTCGAAACAATTTAAACCAATTTTAATCCAATACAATATAAATTATCAGTAAACGTTACAAGCAGATTATTAAACAAAATACAAAAAATTATCAAGAGATAGAATTTAATGAAACTATTAACTAAGAATATAAAAGTTATCGTTATATTCTATGAAAATATTTTACAAATAAAGATGATATAAATATCTTGCAATGTAGGATAAACTCGGGCAAGATGGCCATAGTTTTTTAAAATACAAAAAACATACTTTTATTTTTATTATTTTTTAATAGCGTTTGGTATATTATTTTACTGAAGCTTGAAATATGTAAAACTGTCGATACTAAAGAGAAAATACTTAATAAAAATTTTTTATTATCAAAATATTGAAACATGAACATTAGCCATCTTTCACAACTTTTAGGGAAAAGATGGCCATAGTATTATAGAATAGTTGGCTATTCATTTTTTATGTACTTAACATTTATAAAATAATAAAAAAACTTATAATTTTACATATTTAGTTTTATTGCCACATATTATCACATATTTAATTTTATTTTTAAACATTTTTAACATTAAATGTTCACATAAGTTTAGGATCAATTTAACCCATTGTCACTACTAAAAAAACATGTATGATATATATCAAATTTAAATTATTAGGTGCACAACTTAATTCTTGTCTTTTTTTTATAAAGTATATACATAAATACTTACCCTGAAAAGTCATGGGCTACCTTGCTCAAATTGTGAGAGAATGATAGTATGTATTTAAAAAATAGAAAAGGAAGTAAAAAATATAATTACACATTACATACTTTTGTTACGTGGGTAACGTTTATTGCGACAGCACAACTGTAATTTATTTGACATTGTTGCAATTTGTAATGAACACGTAAAAAACTTTGCAAGCAGTCAAAAGTAAAAACGTGATATGACATTTACAATATCGTTATTTCGAATAGTATACGCACATAAACTACAATAAATATCGATTATCTTTGAAAATAATTACGAGAACACATTATTTAGCAATTATTGGAGAAATTATAGCCATTGGCCATCTTTTCCGTATGGCCATCATACCCTAACTTACCTAAGAGTTGCAGCAAGCGTTTATTCTATTTGTTTTATGATTTCCTCAAAATTTATTCACGTTATGATATTTTCTCTATGACTTCTCTTCTCTACAATATGCATATATGCGATGTAAACGACAGGAGTTGAAATAAAGCGTTTTATCTTCTGTTGCTCCATATGGTATCCCAAAACTATATCTTAACTTTTATTTAGTATAAACTCTTCAATACAAGATGTATGCGCGCGCGCACGCGTATAAATAATAATAATTTTGTTTATTAATGTGACGTTTTATAACTGATGTTAATTATTAATAATTATTATTTTTTATATTATTCTGTATTAAAAAAACTTATATTCTTTATTATAATTGTATATAATTTTATAATTTTTGTAATCTTTCCCCACTCTTTCTGTGTATGTGTGTGTGTGTGTGTGTGTGTGTGTGTGTGAGCGCGTGTGTGTGTGTATGTGTGTGTGTGTGTCGATATCGAAAAATATAAAATTTCCGACTCAATATATCGGTAGATCTCTCTTTACACGGTAGAGAAAAATATCTTTATTTTTTTATTTTAAAAGATTACGTTTTATTTAAGATTTTTTTACTTCGGATTTTATTGATTTGATAGATAAAATTGGATTTTGTAAAAAATTCCAAAATTTATTGAAACTGGATTTATTTTCTTTAGTTTATAGTCGAAAATTTTAATAACCACATGATGTTGATTAACAAAAGTTATCTAATTACTTGTTGCTAGGAATTTAATTAATTAACAATGGGTGTACATTAGAGAACGCTCGTTTTACAGCCTGTACTAATAATTAGCTCACCTTCTCGTCATTAATTGCACAGCAAACAAATAGCAATTTCGCGCAACAATGGATCGAAGTCGATTGTAGTTGTCGAAAAAGTGATTATGGAATGATTATGTAATACATTATGACAGTATATTTGCAATTGTTTAAAACTTGGATAAAGCATATGTACTTTGTGTTGGAACTTTATGTACATGTATGTGAATTAACATGTAGCGGCATATCTAATAATCAATATAACAAATCAATTTATATAGAATAGAACCTATAGGATTTTAATTTATTATATAATTTTTATAACAGATTTCCTGTGATAGGATTTGCAGTTTATATCAATATAAATAAGGCTAATTTGAATCAAAAAAACTTTGATACTGTAGGTAAATAATTGTTGTATTCATACAATTAATTTTTGGAAAATATTTTTATTATTTATTTTAGTTTCATTTTTGACTATGTAATTATACTTTGTATTAATTAGTAATAATTTACAAGTATAAAAAAAGAATAAGGTTGAAATTAATATAATAGAAACATTTTAGTGAAACATATAATGCTGTTGTATTGAAAATTTTGGATTATTAATTTTATTGAATGTATTATAATGTTGTAATATAATGTCATATAATTATTTTTACAATAAAACCATTTATATAATAATTATTTCACAAAAAAGAAACGAAGTTGGGGGCGAAAGAAAATTGAAGCTTGAAAGGCAGAAAAAACCATATACGCTCTCGTGCTTTAAGTTAAGTTAGGTGCTCGTTAAGGATTGACATTATTAAATAAGATGATATACTAGCTGAGTTATTTGATGTACAAAGGATCGATAAAATTGCGTTGAGAAGAGATCTATTTGAAATGAACGAAAGAAGATAATGGTCCCTGTAGAAGATTATTTTAGTAGATAACTATATGTATATTATAGCTTTTGAGCAAATACTTTTAAAACTGGATACTTGGCGATTAACGTGTCGGAATCAGAATTTCAAGGATGTTGTCGCATTTATGCGATCCTCCATATCTTATCGCCACCGATCTACCGCATTGAAGGAGAGAGTTCGAAACAGCCGCGACGCGACGCTACGACTTCCGTCGAAGTCGGGTCAAAGGCGTCCTTTGGAGCATCCTTTCGCCGGCATCTCGCGACTGTCGACGAGAAAATTACAGGCGAGATACACTCACGTGACGGAAACCGTAGCGGGAGGGCGAAAGGAAGGAAGGAAGGAAGGAAGGAAGAGACGAAAGCGGACGAGCGAGCGAGCGAGCGAGCGAGCGAGGCGCGCGCGATGCCGTCGTTCCTCATGCGGATACGCCGTAAATCATGACGAAGTACCGTAAAGGACGAAATGAAAGGCATGCGAGACACTGTGGAGCGATATATAAGACTCGTGAGGACGAGAGCGCGCAGCTCGTGCCTTATATCCGAGTCAGTATAGCGTGTCAGTATAGTGAGTGTTGTACTCGAGCCGCTCTAAAGGTAAGTGCAAGTCGGCTCCGAAAATTGATCTATGCGAAGCATTTTAACTTTAAATTTTTTACGTTTTTCTTAGCGCCGCGCCGTTGCGTATTTAATGCATGCATTTCTAGTAACTTTATAAGTTAAATATTAAATTCAAATTGTTCTATACACGTTAAAAAATATTTGTATATAAATAGAGACAAGAATATACGAGACTGAATAAATATAAACGATTTTTAATTACAGAATTAAATTGCAGATTAAAAGACAGTTATTAACAGAGAGTAGCCAAAGTTAGATATAAAAACTTAATGAACGTTTTAAGCATAGTCAAGCGAACGTGACGACAGTGATTAGTTTACAGGTGGAGCATGAATCGCTTCTATCGTGTGTAATTACAGTTATAGGGCTAGAATTGCAATATACATAATGACCAATGTTCGACCGGAAGACATCGTGTTTTTGTAATTATTACTACGGAATCGCACGTTCGCTATTAAATGCAAAGTAACTTAGCTAGCGATGGCGGTAAACCTCGTGTAGGATAATTGTTGTATTGAAAATTAATTTATGTTTAAAACGCTATGGAATATATAACATAAAACTTAACACGCTTTTGTGATAATAGTCTGCAGTAATTACATAAACGAGAAATACTTTTTATGACGTAAATTTTTCATGTACTACTGATTTGTGAGTCAATAGCTTTACGTAAAATTGAATTGGCGAATAATGTGGACAACACACATGTGTGCTTTCCAATGGAAAATTACATTTTTATTAGCTGATTAAAGATTTTAGTGTTTTTCCAAAAAGATTCAAAAGAGAGTCTCTGCGACTCGTATGCTCTTCCATAGAACGTTGGGTTTACCTTTTTATTGTGCTTTAACAATTCTACCATTGTATTTAATCCGTAAATAAAGATTTGCAGATTAGAAAATATTTTATCTCAAGGCTGCGTTCACGCATGGTGTGCATAATGCATTGTACATCTTTGTTTAACGTCCGACAAACAACAAAGATGAACGATGCATTATACGCATTATGCGTGAAACGGAACGCAGCTCAAATCAATACGATAATGTATGAAAAAAAGATATTTAATAACTAATTAACTTTTTTAAATAGAGATTTTTATAAAACTTGGCTACATTTGTAAGTAATAAAGACCTTACACGATTAGTGATATTGAATCAATAATACTGGCAGTACTGCATCAATATTTTTACACTCTAAAATTATTTCTGCGATTTTTGCATCATCCATGTGAAACTATAACGATAGAAATATTGACGCGTCCTCTTCACACAATTGTTATCATTGTCATATCCTTATTACACTGCTTGAGAATGAAAAAATTTAAATCACCGTCAATATTTTACATCAATCAATCAATATTAATCACATATGATTAATAATATTGCTAATATTTGTTGACAATATTATTGACCGTGTAAGATCCATATAGGATACATGGTTATCTTATTATAGATAAATAAACATCCATTCACAAGAATTGTGTGAAATTGTATCAATACTTTATTCTCAGTATAAATTATATGGAATATAAAAGAAGCTTCTATTACGGCATTGATCGTTTATAAATAAACTTTTAATTGTCGCTGTCAATGTGTTAAATTTTACGTTGTCTTGAGTCAAGCAAAGAGTTCTAATAATTTCGAATTTCGTATACATATGTAATCTTTATATTTCGTGCAGTGGACTATTGACTCAAAGGTCATCACTGACAGCGCTAGTCAGAGCACGAGTTCGCGTCACGATACATGTGATATATTATCGAACGTCCTCTATCTTCGCAATATAATGCAATGGACTGTGTCACTTGCAGCCATTTGCAGCCTCTTGCAGCCCCTTGCAGTCACGCTCTTCTACGAATAGTACTTATTCCACGAAATTCCGCATTTATTGTGTAATATGATCAAATAACATTAAATCCGTAATTTGTGTTGAAAAAAAATAAATATAAAATACACATCTTTTGTTAATTTTGAAGTTATACTTGATACCAAATCTAAATTAACCCTCCGTCTGTACACTTATTTTCACTAACACGGTCTGTACACTGACCCTTTTTATCCCCTTTTTAAAATGTTATTAAATACATGCAAAAATCGAAAAAAATTCCTAATTACTTTTAAGTGACTACACCTTTAATTTTGATAGTTATTTTGGTCATTTATTAAAAATTTTTTTACAATAACAATTTAAATTTGATAAGAAATGGAATTTTATAAAAAAATTTATAACTTAATAACAAATTATTATTAAGAAAAATTCTTTTGAGGTTTTTTAGAATAAAGTATGACTCTTCAGAAAAAAATTGTTCTATATGTGTCGGTTGCAAAAAGTATAATTATTTGCATGACTGAAAATAAGGTATTTTTTGGGTAATGAGAACATAATAAAATGATAATTTTTTACACAAATCTTTTTTTTTATTATAAAAAATTATAAGGTCAGTTAGGGTAAGTGTATACCCGAAAATGCAAAGTTTCTGTTTACTCTCCTCCCACAAGCTTCTAAATTTTTATGCAACATTGAAACTTTGGCAACATGACATTTAAATTGTACTTCACTTTATAGATGCATAAGGTAACTTTTAGAAAAAAAAGAAAATATTAAGAGAAAAAATCACACTTTAGAAAATTTTGTCTTGATGGCGCACTTGCTCCGGTTTTGGAGCAAGTGCGACCCAGGCTATTACTACCATGCATAATATGGCGAAGTCTTTTTGGTGCAGATGCGTGCTATCTCTTGGCTTTGAGGCTTTTTGAGGGATAACTTGTGGCGTTTTTTAAACAATAAACCAATTGTTGCCGGGCCGATTATTTTTGAAGGGTGTTGGAATATTATTTTTTCTTACATATTCCGCGACAATATCTAAAATTTCAGTTTTTGATAAGCCAAAACCATATTTTTCAAGAGTTCTTATTCCTTCCGCTAATTTTTTTTTTCACTAGAGGTATAGCTGTTGATTGGCCAAAAGTTTGAGACTTTTTATCTCGTCGTTGTTTAAGATGATCAAATAGGGTAGCCTTTGGTATGTCAAATTTTTTAACCGCAGATGCAACAGTTCCTTTACCAGACTGAACAAAATGTGAGGCGTCGTCCAATTTTTCTTTCGTATATGGTTGCTTTTTCGAATGTAATTCCGTACCATTTTCTCAACAAAACTGGACAAAAGAAACAGTTTTTGATAAGTAAAGAGATTTAAAAAAATGAAAAATTTTTAAAACCAAAACAAAAAAACAAAAAGAAGCTTCACGGAAACAAAAATAAACGATAAATTTACGGTTGCACTTGCCCCATAGTTTAAGTCGCACTTGCTCTGGATGAGAGTTTAAAGAATCAACAATAAACAAGTCGACAAATTAACCGTAGTTAAAGATTAAAAAAACCAAATAGGATTGTTAATTACAGATATAATGCTAACTATAAAAAGTACTTACGAGTTTTATTCTTTTTACGTTAACTGACAGCAAATGTAAACAACAGAACTTTCACAATTTGACATTAAAGTTTTTCTTTAGTGCTGACTGTTTACCACTGTGCAGAGGTTACTGATTGACAATAGCGAGCGCTTTAGCGGTAAAAATTTGCACAATTGCATCTACTCAACATACGAGTGTAGCGCACTCTATGTAATTTTCCCTGTAACATTACACAAGCCAATGCGCACTTATCCCGAAGCCGCACTTACCTCAACTGATCTTAGTATATTATCATAAAAAACTTAAGTATATACAATGTAAAATGATCAAAATTTTGTGCGTAATCTAAGCAGAAAATTGTGCGATAATCGTCGCAAATTGGCTCGCCACATACATCACACAAAACCACGTTTTTTTTATTATCAGTGGACCGACATACAGAACATCTTTTTCGTTTGTTCATTTTTGTATTAGGATTAAAAATAGAGTCATCGTCATTATTTAAAATTTATTGAATTGTATGACACAAATAGCTTTTTAATGTTTTTATTTCTAAATAACGTTGCAAATGTGGCTTTACTAAATTGATAGCCAAGTATTTCAAAAAGTCCTGCCGATTTAAAAATATATCTTTTGTCGCAAATAGTATAAAATTGAATTTATGCCAGCATAATCAAGCATGGCATAGAATATACGCAAGAGCCAGCGATCAGACGTGTCCAAGAGGCCATTGTGATTAAATTGTCTTTATCGACTAAAAAAAGCAGATTATGCTTGTAACTCAAGTAAAAACATGATAAAAATAACAAAATAATTAAGAAAAATATAAAAATCAAATATTTCTTACTGTCACGAAATACTAACACGGTCTGTAAACTTGGCCTTTTGGGAACACTTGAAAACACTTTACATTTTGTCGTTTTAACAACAAGTGCCGGATCGAAGCGTCCTTTTAGGTATCAGTACCTACTATTACTAAGTTTTTTAGGGAGGGGAGCCAAGCTTTGCCTATCACCAGTTTTGTGCCTATACAAGTGAAAAATTTCGCTTTTTTACTTTTGGTGTTGGTATACAGACAGAGGGTTAAGTATACATTATGTTTATTTAAATTCTATACATAAGTTAATGTTGTATACTCATAAGGATTATTTGAAGTTTTATGGATTATATATTTATTATATACTAAAAACATTATTTTGAGATATATATATATATATTTGTGTGTGTGTGTGTGTGTGTGTGTGTGTACATACACACAGAGTGTCCCAAAACATGTGGGTTAACGCTCGTAAAAAGGTAGAAGGGATCGAGATAAATATAAAAGTCCAATATTGTCTTGGGTTAGGTTTATCAATAATCGAGATATTAACGTATGGAATTTGCAAATAATCTGATTATTGTAATTGTAAACAGTAAATTAATGAAAACTTATCATACATTCACGATAGATTATTTATTCGGTGTTATGGCTTGAGCTCTTTCCTCAGCGCGTTCTCATTCGAATAATTTGAAAAATACTACCTCAATTATTGGTGGACCTAACCCAAGACTTAACCCAAGACAATATTGGAGTTTTATGTTTATCTTGATCCCTTCTACCTTTTTACAAACGTTAACCTACATGTTTTGGGACACCCTGTATATATATATATATATAATATATATGTATATATATATATATATGTATATATATATATATATATATGTATATATATATATATATATCTCTCTCTCTCTCTATCTTCCTTCTTCATCGCGCGCGCGCGCGCGGCCGGCGCGCAGCGCGCGCGGCGCGCTCGCGCGCGCGCGCGACGCGCGCGCGCGCGCTAGCGACTCGCAGCTCGCAGCCTCGCTCGCGCGCGCGCGCCGCGCGCGCTCTCGAGCATCGCGCGCCGCGCTGCGCGCGCGCGTCGCGCTCGCGCGCAAGCGCGCGAGCGCGCGCGCGTCGCGCGCGCGTCGCGCTCGAGCGCGCGCTCGCGCGGCGCGCTCGCGAGCGCGCGCGCGCTCTCGCCTCGGCTCGCTCGCTCGCTCCTGCG